>NC_092339.1:237117500-237417500 GCF_046630445.1 Rutidosis leptorrhynchoides
ATATTATTATATCACTATTAATATATAAATTTGTTCGATTACCATTATATGTATTAATATATATATATACACCTAATATAGGTTCATGAATCCAAGGTCAACCCTACACTTGTTAAATGACGTCATATGTATTTTTACTACAAAATACAGTATAGTGAGTTTCATTTGCTCCCTTTTTAATTGCTTTTGCAATATATATTTTTGGGCTGAGAATACATGCGCTGCTTTTATAAATGTTTATGAAATAGACACAAGTACTTAAAAATATATTCTACGTTGAGTTGTACCACTGGCATACTTCCCTGTAGCTTGGTAACTACTATTTACATGTGGTATTGTAAACGCAAATCCTGTTGATAGATCTATCGGGCCTGACAACTCCAACCGGACTGGACGACCAGTATTCAACGGTTGCACAGTACTTCGTTTCGGTGACTACACTTGGTACGGTGTAGTGAGATTTCATAATAAAGGGAATATGCGACGTTGATTAAATGTTAAGTATGGTTACCAAGTGCTCAACCACTTAGAGTATTTTTATTAAAATGTTTATGAATATGAAATCTTGTAGTTTATTAACATATTGAAATGATTGTTATGATAAACCTATGAACTCACCAACCTTTTGGTTGACACTTTAAAGCATGTTTATTCTCAGGTACGAATTAAGTCTTCCGCTGTGCATTTGCTCAATTTAAGGACATTACTTGGAGTCGATCATCGCAATGGGACCAAATGTTGATGATTTCATCCAGGTGGATTAGGACGGGTCATTTCAGTTGGTATCAGAGCGTTTGTCCTAGTAAACCAGGTCTTGCATTAGTGTGTCTAACTGATAGTTGTTAGGATGCATTAGCGAGTCTGGACTTCGACCTTAGCTGCATATTATACATATTGTTTATCATTCCTAGTGGAAAATTTCCTGCTTAGCATTCCTAAGTCTAGACACGTCTTACTGCCTTAATTGCATAGATAGTGTATAGATAAATTCATATCCTAGTGCATCTATTACTGTAGACTTTATCTGACACATTTTCTTAAATCCCTTCGTAATCTACGGGATCTTCTGTACTATGTATAGGTATTCTATATAATTAGAATATCATTCGATATCCGAAAATCACTTCATATCGAAAAATCCTTTATTAAATCGTATGCAATAGAACTCACAACTAGTTCAAGTCCCTCGGATTCCGATAGGGAGTCCCAGTCCAGCCCCAGAAGCAGCATCACCAGAATGAATCAACCAATCAGCCATCCTTAATTTATTTGTTGGGTTCGTAGTCGACTTAACCAATGGAGACGAGAAAAAGGCGATCCTTTCTGCCCACCAACCTGCACCCTCGGCGAAGAACTTGAAGCATTTACCGGTGAACCTATCCGAAACACCATTTTTAGCCTCATCTCCAGGGTAGCTTGTCACGATTATCTTCTATCTAAAATTCTAAACCTTATTCATACGCTCGTTCCGATTGATAATCATCCCAAAGTAATAGAAGAAGTTAACGAATTTCGTGCTCGAGTTGTAGCTTTGGAAAACATGGTGCAGAACCTACAAGCACCAGCAGCAGTACCGGCACCAACCGTACCACCAACATCAACACCAGTAACACCAATAACCTAAGTTTCAACATCCCATGCCTCAACATCTCATTCTGTACCTAGAGTATAATCATCATTCTACATGACGTTCTACATCATTTATCTTCGTTCGACATGGCGATTATGTAATCTCTAATGTTTTAGAGATTAAATATTCTTGTTCTAACGGTAAATCAAATGAGTTTAATATCATATTAACTCATAAAATCCATAATTACATCTGAAGAAAATATATATGTATATATATGTTTTCATAAAGATTGTAATTAAAATTTCTTTTGTACAAACTATTAATGATGAAAATATTTTAACGGGTAGGTAATACTCGAGGAATATTTAGATTTCACATTAATAAGTTGCATTGTACATTCTTTGAATCTGATTCAACATTCATTACTATTCTACTCACATCCACAGCTATACTTATCCGTTCACCACAGAGTAACCATTTTCATTCAATCTTATATTTGGATTTTAACCTATTAGAATTCAACAAGTGACATAATGAAGAAAACATTTGACAAAATAAAATTTGTTAGAAACAAACAATTTAACTATGAGAAATTTTGTTAAGAATCCACGCTAACTGTTCCTAGCTAATTATTCCTAGCTAACTGATTACATTCTATTTATCGTAATTTAATTATCGTAATTTACATTCTCGTAATTTTATTTATCGTCATTTAATTTCTGTTATTTACTTTACGCACTTTATTTATCGTCATTTAATTTCTGTTATTTATTTTTACGCACTTTAAATATCAGAACACGTATACAAGGTTTTGACATATCATATCGACCCATCTATATATATATTTCGGAACAACCATAGGCACTCTATATGCAGTAATGTTGGGAGTTAGCTATACAGGGTTGAGGTTGATTCCAAAATATATATATACTTTGAGTTGTGATCGAGTCTGAGACCGGTACATGGGTCACGACACGTATTAATTAATTCGAATATAATATATTAAACTATATATGAATTACTGGACTGTTAAATGTGGACTGCTATTATTGGACAATTAAAATGAATTAAAATATTGATTATAACATATGAAACTAAACAATTCTTCAAGTTTGCCACTTGATTTCATCTTAAACCTCATCTGAATCTTGACGATTCCAATTCATGTTCAAATCTTTCATGATTCTTGAAAACACCTAGATCGAGAGGATGATCCAGCCGCACCTCAGCTACAAGAGAAAAGATTGATGCATATAGTATGCACCTGAAAAACCCTCGGAAACCGAGTAAACGTGTAACACGTAGCTGTGCTAATTCCTTTAGCGTTATTATTACCCAAAATAATTTGGTAATCCCTTTCAAAGTAGCAAATGATGTCACAGCTCCAGCAAGTCAACCCCAACTTTTCATCCGAAATAACCTTATTATAACCTTGATATATATGCGTACTCTTTATTGTTACTGGGGAATCTTTTATATTCCACCATATTACCATCAGCGTTTAATCATCTAAAAACATAATTCTCTTGAAACACCTCGATTTGATAACCAATGATCCAAATCCGTTAACTTTGAAAATGCTGACGAAGCAGCATGTAGTAAATGGTCTTAATGGCCAAAAGTTTGATGATAAAAGAATGGAGTATTGGGAACGCTTGATAGAAAATTTGGTACTGAAAAACGAATTGAGCTAACCGTGAAGGAAACAAAGAACAAATACAAGGACCAAACCCTATATTCAAAGGATTCAGGTAATTCTGGATCCGTCGAAATCTTTAGAGAATATCTTGTTCCGAAGTCAGGTTAAAATCTTGCGAAAATTTTTCTTCATCAACTCTCGAACTTAGAAATTCCAAAATATCATCATAAATATCTTCGATATTTTTGAGGGTATTTTCATAAATATTCCTGTCCGAAGTAATCTACCTCTTCTTGCTATTTGTATTCCATTATATTGGAAACTTCTGTAAAATCTAAGTATTAATTAAGAATGAATTGTGGAGAAGTGTTGGGAATTGAAGCATGGGTTAGTATAATATAATGACACTTGGCCAACGTGATTATATTACAGTAAGTCATGCTGAGTTTCTAATGGAACGTGATGATTCACAGATCATACCCTCATCATGTGCCATGTTACATAACTCTTTCATCCTATTAATCTCTAAACATATCAAGAACATATTTTCTTGATATTTCTATCTTTCCGTGATTTCTGGTAATTTAACAAATCAAATCGTGTTATTACCATTCCTTTCTGGGAACGTTAGTCATGGTCATCCGAAATTCAAAGATTTAACCTACGAATCTGAAACGTCTTAATTGCTTTACTTAAAGTCAAGACGAATCTTATTTTCCTCATTTCACTCTTTTGTGATAATTTCACTCGTACGTTTCAAGTGATCGAATTGTTTCATTCATATCACCCAAGGATGATAAAACTCTATTTATCAACTCATATTCGTCATGAAAACATACTTATTATCAACCATGATGATCTCTATCAAATTTCGAGGACGAAATTTCTTTAACAGGTAGGTACTGTCACGACCCGGGAAATTTCGACTAATTTTAAACCAAACTCTCGATAGGATATTATATTCTTGACACGATAAGAGAAATCTGTTAGGTTGAGTCTCAAAAATTTTGAAGTGTTTCATATATTCAATTGACCTTCGACTGTTCCCGACGATTCACGAATAATTACTTGTAAATAAATATGTATATGTATATATATATATATATATATATATATATATATATATATATATATATATATGTATATATATATATGTGTGTGTGTGTGTGTGTGTGTGTATATGATAATTTGAAATAAAATATTATAGGAAATAATAAAATTGTTAATAAAATGGGTCTATATATATAATGTATATTAAATGAAATTATTAAATGATTGTAACCCTCGTTGATCATTCTATTATTATTTAGATAAACTTAATTCCAACTTATATGATTTTAAAAAGATAAACGATGATCCATAATTAAGTTATATAAAATTTGGGATTTTCAGGAACACTTTTATACGTTAACTGTTTAGCAATGGACACGATACACTACTCAAATTGAAACTGTCGGCACATTAATCCAATAATGAGGCTGCTAATATATTATTACACGTTTAATTTATGATATTTTATTTACATTCACTTGCTCCATTTGTTAGTTTCTTCTAATATATATATTGATATATTCATGCACTCAAACAAAACATTTGAAATCATAAGATTCGTTTACTGTGTTTGCTTTTGAATTTTGAGTTTACTGTACGCTACTATGCTTGTCCATTAGATTCCACTTGTATTATTGCTTTTAACTTTTATCTATCAAGTATCTTCATCTATCAGACTATCAATATCTTTTTCTATATATACATAACACATATGGATATAGATTGGATAACAAACATCAAACAAGAGTCATTTAGTAATGTTCTCTGTTTCTATATCGTGCATACAACCAAGCTATCACCACCTTGAAACCAAAGACCACCACCATCGAATCATTTTATATGTGTTTCCTTGTTTCTGTTTATTCGAACAAACTAAGAACCACACCACCCACAAACCACAACCATCGGTCAACACCTTTCATCACCCACACCATCTTGATCACCAATATCTCTCTCATCTTTTGCTATCTTAAAATAAGACCATCACTTGCAATTGCTCCATCTCATGAACTATCACAATTAAACCAAACGTAAACTCAAAATTATGCTACTGCCATCTGTACCTGTTTCAAATACCATATACACCACAAACTCACCATAACTGATATTGCATTTTCTGCTGTGTTTCTTTTCGATTACCACCATATTTCACCAAGCATCACAAGCCATCATATTGGAATCACCACACTGCCACGATCCTCTTTAAGCACCCAAACAACTACCATTTCCTTTTCTGATGTAAATACAATGAAAATAACTCATAAAGAATCATCAATTAACCATCAATCAATTATCAGGAACAATGGAAATACTTGAGACTAGTATTAACATTACTTGTCAAAACACACATATAGTAGTAGTGGTAACAAGAAGTAAGGATTAATAGAAATACACCTGTGACCTTCAAATATTCACAATAGC
Source organism: Rutidosis leptorrhynchoides (assembly GCF_046630445.1). NCBI lineage: Eukaryota > Viridiplantae > Streptophyta > Magnoliopsida > Asterales > Asteraceae > Rutidosis > Rutidosis leptorrhynchoides. Next base: position 237,123,185 of record NC_092339.1, read on the forward strand.
ATCACCACAAACCTGCAACAATTGTCTATGCCTCATGTTTTGGTTAAGATACTACTATCTGTCGAGCTACTTGATATCACCTATTTGCTAAAACCAACAACTCCATACCCTTCCCTTTCCACTTTCTTTCTTGTTCGTAAACCATCAAACCTTGTTACACGAATTGAACTTGTTCTCAAATCGAATCAAACCTGTTTGCAAATAAACAAAAGAACACAAAATACTCTAATCTTTCACCTATGAATCGAGCAAATAAATTACATCACAGTAAAGCTGGGAGAATTGATTAATAAATTACAAGGAACAAGGATGACTGATAAATATATATTTATTTATATAAATAAATAAATAAAGAGAAATCGATTACTGATTCTGTTCTCCCTTGTTACACAGTGATGATAACAATCAAGATAACTGATACAGTACCTGTAATTACACTACTACGATTAGTGTTTTCTTTCTAGTGAACAAACCTTAACTTTTTCTTCGATTCCTTCTGTTAACGTCGATGATTAAGATAGATGAGGATGATTACACGGTGATGATGATGAATTGTCGATGATGGTTATGATCGATTGATCTAATGATGATGAAGACGATCGTTGATTGAAGGAAAGAGGATGGTACAATGATGATGAGAGACGATGTTAAGGAAACAAAGAGGGACTCGTTGGTGGTTGCTACCTGGGTTCAAAAAAAAACCCTCGATTGACACAGATGAAGCAAGAGGGTTTTAATTGGGTTGTTAAGTGGATTTGTCAATTGGGCTTGTTAAATAAGATGGACCAAAATTTAGCCTAATTGATTAATAATGGTAAGATACTAAATTTTTTGTTATTATTATTAATGTTTTTAATATATTATTATTATTATTATTATTATTATTATTATTATTATTATTATTATTATTATTATTATTATTTTGAAAACAATACAAATTATGATTATTTTCATTAGTATTAGTATCATTTTTATTATTATTATTAGTATTATTATTATAGATATTATAGTTATTATTGTTATTACTATTATTATTATAAAAATACAACCTTTTATTATTAGTAGTAATTTTACCAAATAAAATATTAGTTACATAAAAATATATTTAGTATATATAACATAAATATATTAATATGTTATAATAAATAATAATTTTTATATTTAAAGTATATATAAAATAAATGTACTTAATTAATTAATAAAACCTATAAATTATTAAACATAACAATTATATTATTATATCACTAATAATATATAAATTTGTTCGATTACCATTATATGTATTAATATATATATATACACCTAATATAGGTTCATGAATCCAAGGTCAACCCTACACTTGTTAAATGACGTCATATGTATTTTTACTACAAAATACAGTATGGTGAGTTTCATTTGCTCCCTTTTTAATTGCTTTTGCAGTATATATTTTTGGGCTGAGAATACAAGCTCTGCTTTTATAAATGTTTACGAAATAGACACAAGTACTTAAAAATATATTCTACGTTGAGTTGTACCACTGGCATACTTCCCTGTAGCTTGGTAACTACTATTTACATGTGGTATTGTAAACGCGAATCCTGTTGATAGATCTATCGGGCCTGACAACCCTAACCGGACTGGACGACCAGTATTCAACGATTGCACAGTACTTCATTTCGGTGACTACACTTGGTACGGTGTAGTGAGATTTCATAATAAAGGGAATATGCGACGTTGATTAAATGTTAAGTATGGTTACCAAGTGCTCAACCACTTAGAGTATTTTTATTAAAATGTTTATGAATATGAAATCTTGTAGTCTATTAACATATTGAAATGATTGTTATGATAAACCTATGAACTCACCAACCTTTTGGTTGATACTTTAAAGCATGTTTATTCTCAGGTACGAATTAAGTCTTCCGTTGTGCATTTGCTCAATTTAAGGACATTACTTGGAGTCGATCATCGCAATGGGACCAAATGTTGATGATTTCGTAAAGGTGGAATAGGACGGGTCGTTTCATTAAACATTAAAATTATTATTTTTAACATTATTATTACTATTATCATTATTTGTATTATTAATATTAATATTACCATTAGTATTATTATTAGTATTACAACAAATATTATTTATGTAAAATATAATTATTACATATAACATAACTATATTAATATTTTTATCTAAAGTATATAAAATAAATATAGTTAATTAAAATATTAATGAAACACATAATTAAAATAATAATTAAATCACTAATAATATATAAATTTGTTCGATTACCATTATATGTGTTAATATATATAAATGATATAGGTTCGTGAATCCGAGGCCAACTTTGCATTGTTCAGTTCTGTCATATGCATATTTTTAATACAAAATTTCGTATTGTGAGTTCATTTGATTCCCTTTTACTCTTTACATTTTTGGGACTGAGAATACATGCGCTGCTTTATAACTGATTTACAACTATTTTATTCAATGCTTTTACAATCTATATTTTTGGAATACATGAGATGCTTTTATAAATATTTAACGAGATAGACACAAGCAAAACATTCCTCGAATGAATTATTATGCAGATAGAAGTTCTGTGAATTATTATTGAATTAGTTGGACGTTATAATTGGCACTAATTGTTGTGAATATTTCCCCTTGATTATTATTGCTTGGTAACCTAAGAATTAGAAAACGGGTATAGTCCTAATTCACGTGAATCCTAAAGGTAGCTACCGGGTTTAACATCTCCACCCAGAATGTTTACTAGACGAAAGAGCTAGTGGGCGTGGTGTTTAGTACTTCGAAGTTTATATATTATACAGACGAGATGTTCTATTTTGGGGATATTAATGATGTGCATTATATGTTAAGGTAGGTTACCAAGCCAAGCAATGAAAGCAAAGTGAATGTTATGTATCGAGAGAATGATTTTATACACAGGTTATGTTTATGTTATTTTTGTGCACGAGATATGTATACGGTTATTAAAAATTGCGAAGCAACCTACGGGGGAGAAAAGGATACGAACCTACTCTGGTAAGCATTATGAAAAAATGGTTTCGTACATGAGATAGGTGTACTGTATTTAAATCTTGTGATCTATCAAAATGATGAATATTATTGTTTATGATAAACCTATGAACTCACCAACCTTTTGGTTGACACTTTAAAGAATGTTTATTCTCAGGTATGAAAGAAATCTTCCACTGTGCATTTGCTCATTTTAGATATATTACTTGGAGTCATTCATGGCATATTTCAAAACACGTTGCATTCGAGTCGTCGAGTTCATCAAGATTATTATTAAGTCAAATATAGTTGGATATATTATGAAATGGTATGCATGCCTGTCAACTTTCGATGTAATGAAAGTTTGTCTTTTAAAAACGAATACAATGTTTGTAAAACGTATCATATAGAGGTCAAATACCTCGCAATGAAATCAATTATTATGTAACATTTTTAATCGATATGAACGGGGCATTTCACCACGATACTATCAAAAGTACAAAAAATACGAACCTAGGTTATACTTATCCATTACTTGTTATAGAAAGAAGCAAGTAGGTGGATTAAAGCTAGGAAACCCCCAGCTAATTATAAATAATTAAACCATTACTCCCTCTTAATAACTGAGTATGATGCTTTGCGACCCAACGACACCGCATAAATAAAACCGTCCGTTTTGGGCATATCAAGCACCTTTGGTATACACTGAATCCATTAAACACAAATTAATCAATGAAAACACAAATTAATCATGCAATCTAAGTTGTTTCTATGGTAGATCTACTTATCACACATCAAATAGACTTTAAATAATATCAGTCAACCAAATGAATCTGTTTATTCGAAGATTTAAAGTTTTAAAATCCATATTCAATTTTTCAGAGATTTTGTCAATTAAATGTCTAATTCATGTAATTAGTTATCTTTTCTGGTTTATCTACATGTATTTACTCAGATTTATCCTTTGTAATATTTAATCTTGATTAAAAGAGTGACTTATCAAATATTTGAAGTAAAGAGAGACGGATTCGGTAGATTAGGCACAGATTCGGTATAATATGCAGACTCAGTATTTGCTTTTGAAAACGTAACAGTTTTGACTTCGACTCTTCTATTTATATACTCCGAGTTTGAGTAAAACATGGGCTTTACCGAATTGATACCGAATGGGCCTTACATACCGAATATCAGTCCATTTAAATTTTTTATTCATTTTGACTTTAAACTTTGACAAATCAAAATCATTAATTTCACAAGCTTATTATTCTTCCCTCAAACTTTAAGATTGAGTGAATTTTGAACATTTTGAGACTTACCGAATCTGCCCTGTTTGGTTATCAGATTCGGTATGATGCTAAAGATAGCATTTATTCATGAAAATACAAATCTTTTGGATTAATTCAATTTTTTTATGAATTTTCTAAAATCAAGATTTGTACTTAAAAGATTTTGAAATATGTAAAAAGTACAAATATTCAGTAATACCAATTGTTAAAATGGGTGCATACTGAGATGTATACAAGCCAAAGTGAATTTTATCAATTTAAAACACAAGTTTTTATGAATTCACTTTTGAAAATCAATTTTCTTTTTCATTTTCTCCCTTTCTCTCCCTCAAAATGTGATATACAATGAAGTAAATCATCATTTTGATCATCCCAGAAGAAAATTTTAATAATTCCCCCTTGAAACAAGATATAAATCAGTTACATCCCCCTATCGTAACTATTGTAATATAAGCATATGGAGTTAACTATGAAATCATTAGCTCCCCCAAGAAAGATAATATCTAAAGCAATCAGTTGCTCCCCCTAGAAAGAATACACTCCCCCTAAACAAAAGATCTCAGATCTAAGTACCAATTGTAGGAAGGAAATTAAGCATTATACTCCACCATGCCAATTTGTTGAATCAAGAACTTCAACCTAAATTCATCTAAAGGTTTAGTGAAAATGTCGGCTGATTGCACTTTTGTAGGCACGAAGTATAATTTTATATCTCCCTTTTCTACATGGTCGTTAATAAAGTGATAAGGAATATCTATGTGTTTAATCTTATAATGCTGGAACGGGTTGCTAGGAATTGCAATTGCACTTCGTGAATCACAGTATATCAGGGTCTTAGTGATCTTTAAAGCCATAGTCTAATAGTTGAGTTTGCATCCATAAAACTTGTGAACAACAATGAGCTGCATCAATATACTCAGACTCGGCTGTTGACAATGAAACATAGTTTTGTTTCTTAGATGACCAACCAACTAACCTATTCCCCAACATCTGAATTGTTCCAGATGTGCTTTTTCTATCAACATGGCAACCGCCATGATCAACATCCATATAAGCAGTGAGATTGAAATCAGATCCATGAGGATACCAGATTCCAAGGTTAGGTGTACCTTTAAGGTCTAGGAAAATTCTAACCACTACTTTAGAGTGTGATTTCTTAGGGTTGGACTGAAAGCGGGCACAGACAGTTACAGCAAGTGTAATGTCTGGTCGTCTTGAAGTCAAGTATATTAGTGAGCCAACCATGCTTAAATAAAGCGTTATATCAAAGCGTTCCTCATTTTCATCAGCATTTAACAAAGTCCTCATTGGGGTTGACATTCTTCTCACACTAGTCATTTTAAAACGTTTTAGCATGTCGTTAATGTATTTTGTTTGACTGATAAAAATGCAATTTAGTAATTGTTTGACTTGTAACCCCAAGAAGAAATTTAGCTGGTCAAGCATGCTCATATCAAATTTGTTGGCCATAAGATCACCAAATTCTTTTCATAAGGCATGTGACGTGAAAGCAAAAATAATATCATCAACGTAAATTTGAACCAAGAGAATCTGACCTTGGTTTTTACGGATGAAGAGCATTGTATCAAGTGTGCCACGAAAGAACCATTTCCAGAAAATACTTTGTCAAGGTCTCACAGCATGCACGTGGTGCTTACTTTAGAACATATAAAGCTTTCTCCGTAGTAGACGTGGTTCAGATGAATAAGATCGACAAAGCCTTCTGGTTGATCAACGTAAACTTCCTCTTGAAGATTACCATTCTAAAAATCAGCTTTGACATCAATTTGAAACACCGTGAACTTCATATGAGAAGCATAAGCAAGAAAAAGATGAATAGCCTCAATCCTCACAACTGGAGAAAATGTTTCATCGTAGTCAATACTCTCTTATTGTCGGTATCCTTTGGCCACAAGACGTGCCTTATTTCTAACCACAACCCCATTAGAATCTTTCTTGTTCTTGAAAATCCACTTAGCACCGATTGGTCGTTGACCCGCTGGTCTTGGAACTAATCGCCTGATGAAACATGATTTGAATCTTCGAATCCAACTGATTTGACACACACAAGGGCGAAATAAGTGAATCAAACCTTCTAGTGAATAGGTTTTGCCTTTTGGTATTGATTTAGTCAAACCACACAATGATTGTGTGATTAGATGAACACCTTGAGCTATTATTCACCTTTTGCAAGGATTTAGGCTTGAAGCACAGAGAGAGAACCGGACAGGTTACTAGATCTGAGTGATACACAATGAGAGGCTTAACCTAAAATGAAGAACATAACACAATATATACCCTTGCTATTAAGTCAATCGTACGAGTCATGTCTCACTCGTATGAGTGGACAGACTCAGGCGTACGGTTGATCACTCACTCGTGTAACTGTCATCAGATTAGGTTTGTGACTCAGCCCAGCACACTCGTGCGTATAAGCTTGTCATCTATACGAGTGAGGCTTCACTCGTACATCTGACTAAGTCTAATATAGTCAGACTTCCATATCTTGTTCCTGCATTACCTGTAGACGCATGTAAACATAGATAGGATAATAGCAAGCGATCATGGTAACCTACTAACTAAAGTACCTGCCATGGACGTGTGGTAGATGTCTAGGGACTCATGCAAAATGCACTAACAACTCCCCCTAGGACCTAGAACATCTTTTACAATAAGTAAACATCCATAAAACATAAAAGTTTATAAGTACCAACAGTTCAAACATGATTACAGTCCCAAATTCTCTCTCTCACACATAAACAACACAAACAAAATACAAACACGAAACACAGTCTCAGACATGTTTCGGTTGGCTTGGGCTTGATTCGAGCTTTGAGCATCACTTTCTCTGTTGAGATAGGCATAGTAGACATCGATGACACGCTGATATCTCATAGCTTCCTCTCTCTTATCCTCTATGAAGGTAATGTGATGGCGGTGAAGTATTTCCATATCAAATCTCGACAAGTTTCTTAGCCACATAGGATCCAAGATCCTAACATTGTCGAACTGTATGCTTCCATCATCCTTCTCAATTGCAGTAAGAAACACTGCTTCTTCCAATAACTCATCATAGAACCACCATCTGAAGTTTCTGCAACTGTCCTTGGGTAATGGCATCAAGGGAGATTGTTTCATATACTTAGCTGGACGGAACTTAACAGCATGTACAGGTCCTCCTTTTGAATTCAGCTTTGTCGGGTGCATGGAGAACCTGGCGGCTATTGACGTGAAGACATCCCATTTCCCTGTTTTGTACTCAATCCTGAGTTTTCTTTGAAACCATCTGGAAAGGGCACTATCCTCAGCGTTCAACATCTTTAGCTTTGCAAGTTGCATGATCTCAAATTAAGGCAGATTCTTAAAGTGACTTGGTCGAGCCATGTAGTCAACTCCTCCTTCCCTTTTGATCAAAAAACAATTAATCTCTTTGAAATAGCCCTTGCTCAAAATCTTACCCTTGGCATACTTCTTGGTTCTCTTTCCTTTCTCATAAAAACTAACAAACTTTAGGTCAAGTTTAGGTTTATTGACTTAATTAGGGTTTACAACATTTTGTTTCCACCAACTTTGTCGGATTTCATCTTCTTAAACATTCCTACTCACCTTAACCCTTTCATTTCAAAACATCTTTTAATCTCTTCCCATCCCTCGGCTTTAGCTTGTTCGGCTCGGATTTTCTTTCTTTTCTTCTCATTCTCAAACTTTTATTTCTCATCGAGCAGTTTCTTATTTCAGATTCTCTTGTTTTTCTCCATCAACTATCAACCTCTTTAACTTTCCTATTGTATACCTTCCTCGCCTTTTCAAGTTCAATTAAATTCTTCGTTTTCACTTCACTACTCAAATTAAAGAAGTTACTTAAAGTATTGAGTGATGGATACGAGTATGGCTTGAGCGAAGGTATCAAAATCTCAACTTCCTGTTCTTCTTCTTCCTCCTCTGTTTCAAGTTCATCTTTAGACACAACAATAACATCTTCTTTCAAACTTCCTTCATAAATAGAACCTTGACCCTTTTCATCTTCAGACAGATTATCCACATCACTTAAGTCGATATTTGGATTGATTCGAGAGTAATTTCATCAACTGGCTCTTCTTGTGGAGCCTTGTCTTAAGCTTTAACTGCATCTGCATCCTCGGTATCATAATCACTATCGTATGCCAGTGCAGCAAGCTGTTCAGTTGAAAAATCACTTGGTGGAAGATCCCCCTTTTCTGCATCATTAAAAACATTTGAATAATTCATATAATAATTAGCAGTAAACACCTTACCATATTCATTGAAACTTCGAATAGGTAGAACTAACGAATATTTAAAAGAAGGTTCATCAGTCTCAGCATCACAATCTTCATCACTTCCCAAATCAGAGTTAACTTGTTCTCTTCCATCAGTAATCAACTTTGTTTTTCCAGACAAGAGTTGTTTGATCTTATCATTCATCATTTTCAACTTGACCTCATTCTAACTTTTAACTTCAACAAGCTATTTGTTCAGCTTCTCCATCTTTTCCTTTTGACAATAAACACGCCTCCACAACTTCTTGTTATTCTCTTCCAATAGTTCAATCTTATCAGCACTCGCCTTCTTCTCCTGAACAGCTTGATTCTCAAGATTAGTTATCTTGGTAATCAGTGACATCAAAATATTTTGTTGTGTCTAGAATTCAGATGGTGTAGATGCAGCTCTTGTATCTTTCTTAAAGCTGGAAGGTTGGTGTAGAGATTGTTTCCTAGAACCTCCGTAAGATGATTTTTAAGGTGAGTCATTGTGATGCTTGGTTCTCTTTTCTTTCTTCCAGGGTTTCTCAGAGAACATCAGTTCTTTCCCCTTTCTCTTCCTACGAACCAAATTAGTATCTTCCTCAGTAACTTCATCATCATCATCATTATTATCACCTTGGTTACCTTCTTGAGTTCCACCAACATTTCTTTGATTATCACCTTCCTCCTCTTCTTCATCAGTTACCTCATAGTTAGTATCAGAGTCATCATTCCTTCACACATTCCCTGATGGACATTGATAATTCTCCTTACTCAGATGACAGACAAGCACTCTGTCAAAATCAGGCTTTGGATCTTCATTTTAGGTCTGCCTCATTCTCTTAAAAGTCACAATATTCATCGGTTCTAAAGGTATAACATCAGATTTAATTTTAGGTAGACTGGGGCTGCATCATCAATGATCAACTAAAGAAATCTTGCATAAATGAGATACTTTTGTGTCGTGCTAAAGTGGTTGGCTTTGAAATAGTGAAAGATAAAACCAGAGAAGTCATATGGTGCCTTAAGAACAAGAGCAGTAAACATGCTTTGCATCATCTCGTTTAGCTTATCAAAACCAGCTTTTCTTCCTCCAATACAATGCATCAACACATGAGCCAAATATCTGTATTGCGGTGGCAGAAGTGTCTTCATTAACCCATAATTACCAATCAAGGCACCAGAATATCCACATCTTTTAAAACAACCGTGGATTCTTTATCTATTCAGCATCATGAGTGAACAGTTTTCATCATTGAAACCTAGAATCCTTCTAATCACAATTTTTGAAACAACAACTTCATTTCCTCCAACTGAACTGATCAACTTTGCTTCAGTATCAGAAATGTCAAACTGTACTCTCTTCCATAACTCTCTTTGATGACTGTAATGTATCATCCCGCCTTTTTCCATTTACTTTTCCGTTATACTAATATAAAGTCCATTATATGTTTATAACATCTCCCGTTGATACGCGTTTTAAATTATCTCGTTTAGGTAATTCCCGCACCCGAACGAAAGTTGAGGGACTAAACATGACAAGGGATCAAACCCATGACTAGGTCAAAGGGTCAAACCCCTTTCACCCATTCATTATCATCTCCATCTCTCTCTCTTTCTCTCTAGTAAGAACACACACCCATTTACCAAATTCATTCAATCATCATCTAAATTCGATCTAGGAGGCTTACAACAAAATAAACTACATATTTGTGATCCTCTCTTCATCCTCTTCATTTTGGTACCAACTTCATCTCATTTGGGTAACTTTCTAAAATCACTAGATTTTGTGTTCTTGATGTTTTTAACTTATAAAAGTGTTAATTAGTGTCTATGGCTCAAGTCTAACATGAATATATGATTTATATGCTCGATCTCGTTGTTTTAGTGTAACTAGCATGAACTTGAATTTTGGTGTGTTGTTCTTGAATTTTGGATGATCATATGTTGTTAGATGTTGAAAGTTGATGTTTTAATTGTGTTACTAGCATCACTAGCTTCAATTTGATGTGTAGGTTGCCTTAGAAAACTTCATGAACTTGATTATTGATTTTGGTGAATTTGGGTTAGGGTTTGATGAACTTGAAATGGACTTTTGATGCATTGAATGCCATGGATTATTATTGGTAAGTGTTTAGTTCGATTGTATGCTTGATTACCTTCGAAACGGCATATCATTCATGTAAATTGGTTGCCCGAATCATTGAATTGCATTTATGAACTTGTATGCGGTTAATGTTAAGCATTAGATGCGGTTTTGGTTGTTGTAATAGGTAGATTGATTGATGAAATGTGTTTAGTTGTTTTCCTCGTCAAATTACCTTCCCAACGGTATAAGATACTTGTCTTGATTGTTTGCGGATCATAAATGGTGATTGTTTGAAGTTAGGTCCGTGCATAAAACTTAAAAACTGCCAGAATTCTCTGCACAGGTAATGGCGCGGCGCGCCATATACCCGCGCGGCGCGCCATTTTGGTCTGTCCAACTTGGTCAATTTTTGAATAATGTTTGCTATGCTACGCACCTCCGATTCACATGTAACTTGTCCTAACATGCTCATACATGATTAAAAACCTCAGAAAAATAGTTCGGGACACGACCCGAACGTGTTGACTTTTTCGTTGACTTTGACCGACCAAAGTTTGACTTTTTGTCAAACTTAACCAAATGATTATGCAACCTTCCTAACTTGTTTATATACTTGTATCTTGCATGAAACTTGACAATTTGATTTCACATGCTAAATAATCGAGTCGTAACGAGCCATAGGACTAATTGGACATCTTTGACCAATCGTGACTATCGTTATTGATACAACCTATTTGTTTAGGTCAAGACTAGCATTGTTCTTTGCACACATTTACTTGTTGAAGTACTTTACTACTCGTGCATTCAAGGTGAGATCATAGTCCCACTCTTACTCTTTTAGAACTTACATTTGGGATGAGAAAACATAAACATTTCTTTTACTAAGTGAACACAAGTACAGGAAAACAAACATTCTACATACGAGTTTAGAACAAAATCCTCAATTCGATTATCATTAGTTACACTTGCCGGGTGTAAGCGAGAACTTATGTTGTATGGATCCATATGGGTTTGACAAACCCTCATCCAAACGGTTCGCTACCGTTTACGAATGAAATATATTTTCGAGAAACAGTGTATGTTCTAGCACTAAGTGATGGGGTTCAATGGAAGGAAATGTTAAGCATTGATAATTGGGTGCTCGTGAAACAAACTTTTGGAATGTATTACTATTATTTCATTGATGCAAATCTTGTGGTTCACTTGTACTTACTTACTTAAACCTATGATTTCACCAACGTTTTCGTTGACAGATTTCTATGTTTTTCTCAGGTCCTTGAACGATACATGATACATGCTTCCGCTCATTATTTTGATACTTGCATTGGATGTCGAGTATATATGCATACATGGAGCGTCTTTTGGATACTTAAAATTTGTGTCGCATAAGTTTCATTTGTACTTAAAACTTTGTATCGTAACTTGTGGTGGAACTATTCTTGTAAACTTGAACAACCTTTACATTTGAAATGAATGCGACATATCTTTTGGTCAAACGTTGTTTTAAAGACTTATGACCACGTAACGGGACCTAAGTAGACGGCGCCGTCAAATGACGATTTGGTCGGGTCGCTACAGATGGTATCAGAGCGTTGGTTGTAGGGATTTAGAGTTCATTGGTGTCAACCTCGAGTCATAGGGTACATTGGTGAGTCTAGACTACAACCGGCATATAGACTTGAAGTAGGAATTACTTGACTACTTGTGCATTTATACTCGAACGCTTCTACTCATATCTACTCTTAGTTCATCTTAATCTCACGTTGTTTAATTTGATTGACGCGCCACCTTGACTATATGAAATGATGTCGAATGCACATATGAATCAGGGTAATATAATTTCCGGGATTATATTACGGTGACTCATATGAACGTTCCGACATCATGACATAAAGAATTTAAGGCGAGTCGAGGAAAAACTTCTCTTTATCTTTATTCTATATCACGGTTAGTATTATTGAGAATACTAATCAATGATATTCTTGTGTCTTGAAGGAACAATGGCTCCTCGTCGTGTACGCCGCAATGAAACTCCCGAACAAGCTCTCGAACGGATGATAGCTACCGCCGTAGATGCGGCCATGGCCGGTCACTCATCCAACAACAATAATAATAACAACCACAACAACAACAACAACAACAACAACAATGGAGCCGGAAACTCAAACGAGGGATGCTCCTATAAAGCTTTCATGGGGTGCAAACCTCACACTTTTGATGGAACCGGGGGACCGGTCGTGCTCACCCGATGGTTTGAGCAAACGGAAGCCGTCTTTAGCATAAGCGGTTGTCGGGACCAAGACAAGGTCAAATACTCCACTCACACTTTCTCCGGAATTGCTTTAACATGGTGGAACACCTATGTTCAATCGGTGGGTACCGATGAAGCTCATGCCCTCTCTTGGGCCGATCTAAAGGAAAAGATGATTGTTGAATATTTTCCGCGCGAAGAAACCCGAAAGCTTGAGGAAGAACTAAGAACTTTGAAAGCGGTCGGAAACGATCTTAAAGCTTATAATCAACGCTTCGCCGAACTATCCTTGATGTGTCCTAATCTTGTTAACCCCGAATCTCAAAGGATTGAGCTCTACATGCTCGGTCTTCCAAAAAGCATCAAACAAGGGGTGATGTCATCCAAACCCACTACTCATCAAGCCGCTATGAACATGGCTCGCCAACTAATTGAAACGGTTGACGAAATCATAGTTCCGGCACCTAAGGCCGAGGATAAATCGGGCGGCAACAAAAGAAAGTGGGAACCCTCCCAATCAAGCAACAACAACTTTGCTAAGAAGCCTTACACCTCCGACGGCAAGAGGGGTTATGCCGGGAACCTACCTCTTTGCAACAAATGCAACAAACATCACTTTGGTCAATGTGGCAAGTTAATTTGCCACCGGTGCCAAGGAGTTGGTCATAAGGCCAACGATTGTAAAAGTGCCACTCCCGTTGCTCGAAAGTGGCCCAATGCACCAAAGACGGGCACTTGTTACGAATGTGGTCAAACAGGTCATTATAGAAATGCATGCCCAAAGAAGAAAGATAACCCCAACACGCGCGGCCGAGCTTTCAACATCAACACCGAGGAAGCCCGGGATGACACTGAACTAGTCACGGGTACGTTTCTTCTCAACAATTCTTATGTCTCTTGCTTATTCGATTCAGGTGCCGATAAATGCTTTGTATCCAAGACTTTGACTCATTCTTTTAGCACTCCACCTCTTCCATTAGATACCACTTATACCATTGAAGTGGCTAACGGGAAACTATTAAGTGCCGACGCATATTACCGGGGGTGTACGATAAACATTTTGGGTAAGGAATTTGAAATTGATTTGATACCCATGGAACTAGGAAGCTTTGATGTAATAATCGGTATGAATTGGTTAGTCAAAACGAAATCTCACATTCTTTGTGATCTTAACGCAATCCGAATTCCTATCGAGAATGGTGAACCTTTGATCGTCTATGGCGATAAGAGTTGCACCGGACTCAACCTCGTTTCGTGTGTTAAAGTTAGAAAACTACTCCGTAAGGGTTGTTTTGCGATCCTTGCTCACGTTAAGAAAGTCGAGTCCGATGAGAAGCACATCGATGATGTGCCAATTGTTAGTGACTATTCCGATGTATTTCCCGACGAATTGCCGGGTCTTTCGCCTCATCGACCGGTTGAATTCCAAATCGATCTTATTCCGGGAGCCGCACCCGTAGCACGTGCACCATATAGACTCGCTCCATCTGAAATGCAAGAATTGCAAAGTCAAATCCAAGAACTACTTGATCGAGGTTTTATCCAACCTAGCCATTCACCTTGGGGCGCTCCGATTTTGTTTGTTAAAAAGAAAGACGGATCCCTACGAATGTGCATTGATTATCGTGAACTAAATAAATTGACGGTTAAGAACCGATATCCTCTTCCTCGCATCGATGACCTCTTTGATCAACTACAAGGGTCTTGTGTATATTCGAAAATCGATCTCCGCTCGGGTTATCATCAATTGAGGGTTAAGGGGGAAGATGTCTCCAAAACCGCTTTCCGAACTCGTTATGGTAGTTATGAATTCCTTGTCATGCCATTTGGTCTCACTAACGCACCGGCGGTGTTCATGGATCTTATGAACCGCGTGTGCAAACCGTATCTCGATAAATTCGTTATTGTGTTCATCGATGACATATTGATCTATTCTAAAAATGAAGAAGAGCACGAACAACATCTCCGACTTGTGCTTGAACTTTTAAGACAAGAACAACTCTATGCCAAATTCTCCAAGTGTGAATTTTGGTTAAAGGAAGTTCAATTTCTTGGTCATGTTGTAAGTGACCAAGGTATTAAAGTCGATCCAACGAAAATCGAAGCCATTAGCAAATGGGAGACTCCTACTACCCCTACTCACCTTCGTCAATTTTTGGGTCTCGCCGGGTACTATCGTAGATTCATCGAAAATTTCTCTTTGGTTGCACGTCCTCTAACCGCATTGACTCACAAGGGAAAGAAATTCATTTGGGCGACCGAACATGAATCCGCATTCCAAATCTTGAAAACGAAGCTAACCACCGCTCCTATCTTGTCACTTCCCGAAGGCAATGATGACTTTGTTGTATATTGCGATTCCTCAAAACATGGTTTTGGGTGTGTATTGATGCAACGAACGAAAGTCATTGCTTATGCTTCTCGACAACTCAAAATTCATGAACGAAACTATACGACACATGATCTCGAACTCGGAGCCGTTGTCTTTGCACTTAAAATGTGGAGACACTATCTTTATGGAACCAAGAGTACTATCTTCACCGATGACAAAAGCCTTCAACACATTTTCGATCAAAAGCAACTAAACATGAGACAACGAAGGTGGATTGAAACCTTAAACGATTACGATTGCGAGCTTCGTTACCATCCCGGGAAGGCAAATGTAGTAGCCGATGCCTTAAGTCGAAAAGAAAGAGCGGTGCCTCTTCGTGTCCGAGCTTTAAACATCACCATTCACACCAACCTTAATAGCCAAATTCGGGTAGCCCAAGATGAGGCTCTCAAGGATGAAAACATCTCTCTCGAACACTTGAACGTCCTCACCTCTCGATTCGAAGTTAAAGAAACCGGACTCCGATATTTCGCCGGAAGAATTTGGGTGCCTAGTTATGGGGATCTACGAAGCCTTATTTTAGATGAAGCCCATAAGTCACGATACTCGATTCACCCCGGTGCCAATAAGATGTACCACGACCTTAAACAACTATATTGGTGGCCGAACATCAAAAGGGATGTAGCTACTTATGTTTCCAAGTGTTTGACATGTTCCAAAGTCAAAGCCGAACACCAAAGACCGTCCGGACTACTTCAACAACCCGAGATCCCGCAATGGAAGTGGGAAAGGATAACGATGGATTTTATCACCAAGCTACCAAAAACGACGGGCGGTTATGATACCATTTGGGTTATTGTTGACCGTCTCACCAAATCCGCACACTTCCTTGCCATGAAAGAAACGGACAAAATGGAGAAACTTGCACAACTTTACATTAAGGAGATCGTAGCCCGACACGGTGTACCTTTATCGATTATCTCCGACCGAGATGGCCGTTTCGTTTCTAGATTTTGGCGTACATTGCAAGAAGCGTTGGGAACGCGTTTAGACATGAGCACCGCATATCATCCTCAAACCGATGGACAAAGCGAACGTACAATTCAAACCTTAGAGGACATGTTACGAGCTTGCGTGGTTGATTTCGGAAAAGCTTGGGACAAGCACTTACCTCTCGCCGAGTTCTCTTACAACAATAGTTATCACGCGAGTATTAAAGTCGCACCTTTTGAAGCGCTATATGGCCGCAAATGTCGTTCACCTCTTTGTTGGGCCGAGGTAGGCGACGTGCAAATCACCGGACCCGAACTCATTCACGAAACCACCGAGAAAATCGTTCAAATCCGAGATAGGCTTAGGACGGCCCGAAGTCGTCGAAAGAGCTATACCGACAAACGACGCAACGATCTTGAATTTCAAGTCGGTGACCGAGTAATGTTAAAAGTCGCACCTTGGAAGGGTGTAATCCGTTTTGGGAAACGCGGGAAGCTAAATCCGCGGTATATTGGTCCTTTCGAAATCTTGGAGCGTATTGGAACCGTTGCTTATCGTTTAGATCTTCCGCCTCAATTGAACTCCGTTCATCCTACCTTCCATGTATCTAACTTGAAAAAGTGTCTTGCCGAACCCGATATCGTCATCCCTCTCGAAGAACTTACTATTGATGACAAACTTCATTTTGTGGAGGAACCGGTTGAAATTGTGGACACCTCCATCAAGACATTGAAACAAAGCCGAATCCCGATTGTCAAGGTTCGTTGGAATGCCAAAAGAGGACCCGAGTTTACTTGGGAAAGACAAGATCAAATGCAAAGGAAGTATCCTCATCTATTCGTGAATTCGGAAACGCAAGATCTCGAGGAAGAAACAACGACTACTACGCCTACTTAAATTTTGGGACGAAATTTCTTTTAAGGAGTAGGTAATGTAACATCCCGCCTTTTTCCATTTACTTTTCCGTTATACTAATATAAAGTCCGTTATATGTTTATAACATCTCCCGTTGATAAGCGTTTTAAATTATCTCGTTTAGGTAATTCCCGCACCCGAACGAAAGTTGAGGGACTAAACTTGACAAGGGATCAAACCCTTGACTAGGTCAAAGGGTCAAACCCCTTTCACCCATTCATTATCATCTCCATCTCTCTCTCTCTTTCTCTCTAGCAAGAACACACACCCATTTACCAAATTCATTCAATCATCATCTAAATTCGATCTAGGAGGCTTACAACAAAATAAACTACATATTTGTGATCCTCTCTTCATCCTCTTCATTTTGGTACCAACTTCATCTCATTTGGGTAACTTTCTAAAATCACTAGATTTTGTGTTCTTGATGTTTTTAACTTATAAAAGTGTTAATTAGTGTCTATGGCTCAAGTCTAACATGAATATATGATTTATATGCTCGATCTCGTTGTTTTAGTGTAACTAGCATGAACTTGAATTTTGGTGTGTTGTTCTTGAATTTTGGATGATCATATGTTGTTAGATGTTGAAAGTTGATGTTTTAATTGTGTTACTAGCATCACTAGCTTCAATTTGATGTGTAGGTTGCCTTAGAAAACTTCATGAACTTGATTATTGATTTTGGTGAATTTGGGTTAGGGTTTGATGAACTTGAAATGGACTTTTGATGCATTGAATGCCATGGATTATTATTGGTAAGTGTTTAGTTCGATTGTATGCTTGATTACCTTCGAAACGGCATATCATTCATGTAAATTGGTTGCCCGAATCATTGAATTGCATTTATGAACTTGTATGCGGTTAATGTTAAGCATTAGATGCGGTTTTGGTTGTTGTAATAGGTAGATTGATTGATGAAATGTGTTTAGTTGTTTTCCTCGTCAAATTACCTTCCCAACGGTATAAGATACTTGTCTTGATTGTTTGCGGATCATAAATGGTGATTGTTTGAAGTTAGGTTCGTGCATAAAACTTAAAAACTGCCAGAATTCTCTGCACAGGTAATGGCGCGGCGCGCCATATACCCGCGCGGCGCGCCATTTTGGTCTGTCCAACTTGGTCAATTTTTGAATAATGTTTGCTATGCTACGCACCTCCGATTCACATGTAACTTGTCCTAACATGCTCATACATGATTAAAAACCTCAGAAAAATAGTTCGGGACACGACCCGAACGTGTTGACTTTTTCGTTGACTTTGACCGACCAAAGTTTGACTTTTTGTTAAACTTAACCAAATGATTATGCAACCTTCCTAACTTGTTTATATACTTGTATCTTGCATGAAACTTGACAATTTGATTTCACATGCTAAATAATCGAGTCGTAACGAGCCATAGGACTAATTGGACATCTTTGACCAATCGTGACTATCGTTATTGATACAACCTATTTGTTTAGGTCAAGACTAGCATTGTTCTTTGCACACATTTACTTGTTGAAGTACTTTACTACTCGTGCATTCAAGGTGAGATCATAGTCCCACTCTTACTCTTTTAGAACTTACATTTGGGATGAGAAAACATAAACATTTATTTTACTAAGTGAACACAAGTACAGGAAAACAAACATTCTACATACGAGTTTAGAACAAAATCCTCAATTCGATTATCATTAGTTACACTTGCCGGGTGTAAGCGAGAACTTATGTTGTATGGATCCATATGGGTTTGACAAACCCTCATTCAAACGGTTCGCTACCGTTTACGAATGAAATATATTTTCGAGAAACAGTGTATGTTCTAGCACTAAGTGATGGGGTTCAATGGAAGGAAATGTTAAGCATTGATAATTGGGTGCTCGTGAAACAAACTTTTGGAATGTATTACTATTATTTCATTGATGCAAATCTTGTGGTTCACTTGTACTTACTTACATAAACCTATGATTTCACCAACGTTTTCGTTGACAGATTTCTATGTTTTTCTCAGGTCCTTGAACGATACATGATACATGCTTCCGCTCATTATTTTGATACTTGCATTGGATGTCGAGTATATATGCATACATGGAGCGTCTTTTGGATACTTTTAAATTGTGTCGCATAAGTTTCATTTGTACTTAAAACTTTGTATCGTAACTTGTGGTGGAACTATTCTTGTAAACTTGAACAACCTTTAGATTTGAAATGAATGCGACATATCTTTTGGTCAAACGTTGTTTTAAAGACTTATGACCACGTAACGGGACCTAAGTAGACGGCGCCGTCAAATGACGATTTGGTCGGGTCGCTACATGTAATAGGCAGTACAAGGTGTATAGATAGTAGTGTGAATCCTTGATCTTTTAAGAAACTCGATGATCTCCTCAAAATAACTTCCCTCTTCAAGATCAGTATTGTAAAGAGTCACCTGGTTATTTTGTTTTCCCATCTATAGAATACCTTCGGGTTGAATAGGTGGATTAACTGGATTAACCGGAGGATTAGCAATTTGCTCCCCCTGAGATTCTGGATTTACTACTGGAACATTCTATTGTGGTTCTGACATAGATGAGAATCTTAACAATTTGAAATTAACAGAAGAGTTAGAAACAGAAACCAGATACTTTAAATCATCAAAACATTTGCAACAAAGTGTCATAACCAACTTAACAGGATAAACCGTGTGAGTAACACACTCACACGTGCGGTAGATAAGTCAGACGTGTGGTTCATAAGGTCACTCATGTCACTGTTGACACTTTTGAGCAAGAACATATGTTTCAAACAATGTATACGGTTGGGGAAATACTCAGACGAGTGATGATCAACCGTGTGGTGACTCGTGCGGTTGGTCACACGTGTCAGCTCATATATACGAGTGAGCAATAAGAAAAACACTAATTAAATTTACACGACTAAACACAAGTGTTTACATGGTTGAGCCTCAACCGTACACTGACTCGTGCGAGTCATGTCTTAGGCGTGCGAGTGGACATCACTCGTGCATGTCTGAACGAAACTCATTAAATTTATTTTTAAAAATTATTCGATCACATGTTTGAGTGTTAAACTGCTCGATTTTGATCACGATAGCATGTACTAGATTTGTTTAACATAAAACAATAGCAGCTATCGAACAAAACACATCAAATTTGCACGAAATTGAACATATGACCCACTAGGGTTTCGGTCCACATAAACAACAAATTACCCATTCAAAGCTAGATGAAATCTTACCAAACAAGTGGAACTAGTGTTGGAAAAGTATGCTAAACAAAACCTATGGTGGAAATCGTAAATGGCAGTAATCGATTTTGAGAGTGAAATTAAGTGGAGTGAAATAGTGAAAGTCGGTGTACATCCTCCCTATATTTGTACTCTTAAGCTCAACCGTACGGTTAAGTAAATAATTAACCATTTAACTGTGCGTCTCACCTATCACTCGTGCGTTTGACTTAGAAGTCTAAAAGACTACCCTAAGGTTTGGCCATACGTACTGTTAACCTCAAACTTGTGGTTACTTGTATGGTTCACTTATCAGTCATGCGAGTGAGCCACTTTGGCAATTCCAAATTATTACAACTTAGGATTTTGACTCATTTGTCAATCTTAGAGCTAACTAGCACCTTCAATTTGAGTCAATAAATCACTAATTCATCAAGAAATGAGCATTAACACTTAGACAATTCCAACATCTTAACCAAAACTAATTTATTTCGCTGAACACTCTGGTTTTCAAAAATGTATAGCCTACAGTGTAATGTCATCTTAAGTCAACTAGCTCCTTAATTTATTAAATCCTTCAAACAATCACAAGCTTCACAAACTTCTGTCTTATAGATTGGGGGTCAGATATATATCTTGATCTCAACAAAGTTCTTTCAGATGTCATTGCATTTTCAGAGGATAATCAGAAAATAACAGAGATATAAAATCTTTATAAGTTTTTTAAAAGATAATGTCATGCAACTAAAATTATGCAAAAGAAAGACATTCTATCATGAAATGCAATAACATGCAAAACCAAAATCTTTTTGTTGTTTTACAGTTTTCAATGCAAGCAATTTAACATAGCATACAACTAAACATATCAGAACACATAAATCCACGTTCTTTTTGTCAGCAAGATGATTAACAATTTTAAAAATGGATCAGAACTGACATATTGAATCAACATCTGTTGTTCATTTCCAATTGTTCATTCTATGTCTATTATCATGCAATTACTGATATCAATCCTCATTAAACATGAATATACTCTTTCCGGACACTTCGACAATCATGTTGGCATTAATTGCTTGAACACAAAAGACTAGTGATTTTTGAGATCACGCAAAGTTCGTTAATCCTTTATTCTTTCATCACTTATGATTATTCGTTTTATTAGGTTGTCAAATCATTACATGTAACTTTCCATTATCTCTATCCATGTACTTTATTCAAATTGAACAGGATGGTTCTCAAGGCATTTTGAATAACCCTGTCAGCCTTTGGCTTCTACCAATGTGTCGAAAATCTTCAATCTAGTTGGCTCAGCAGATCTCAGAAATATTGGATTATCCGAATAGGAGCACTACTTACCACGGGCATTGGTCTACAGTTTAAAGCAGACATACCTGATGACCAGTCGTCACATGAAATGAACCTCAGGGCCCTTAACTTCTTTATGTTCAAGTTGACATGGAAAATGGAATCGGAAGATAAACTTTCATATATATGTATTTAGAGTATATCTAGGTAAGTATCTTTCCAACTTACAGTCTTAATGGGCATAACTCTAAATCGTAGACGGAAAGAATCTTGATAGTTCAGTGTGAACGTCATGGTTAAATAATTCAAGCTACGCGGGGGCGTCACACTAAGAATGATCCGAGTTCTTTTTGAGCACTTCATGAATCAGCATTCTTCATATTTTCAGGACTTTGCCATCTTGATACTCCAATTATTATTGACATTGCTTTTCATTTTATATTTTACTTTTTCAGCATATCATTGTCTTTTGATATAGTTATTTTGAACGCCATCATGAATGGATTTTCCATTCTTATACTTGAACTCATGTTTCTTTGTTGTGTGCTCAGATCACTCGAAGGTGTTCTCCCTTAAATGCTTGAACGGTCCGCAATAAAGAATCATACTTTTCAACTTTAAGTGAGAAGGGACACTTACTTCGACTTAAACTAATTTTCTCTGTATTTTCGGGTTTAGTTTCGACTATTAAGTCTTAATCCCGTGACAACGTGGTATGCACCAGCCAAACAGATAATCCTCAACCCCTTAAATGATCTTTTGAACATCCCAATCATAGCTGTTAGGCTGAATTGGTAGAGTAACGTTTGAATATTGCTCGGGGACATCCAACACCAACCTTTTCTAACGATTATCAATTATGATAGGGCATACCCTCAACCGACTATTGAGTTCATCAACAATTATCATTTCATACAGATTCGAAGATAATTAGGTGATTACATTCAAACGCTACAGATCGTCCATGACTTCCGAATCTTAGATGATTGTTATTCTTAGTATGATTGTCTAATGCCAAAAATTCAAAAGTCACATCTATCAGTACATCACACAACAGATAAACATACACATTCAATTCAGTCCTTACTAATCAATTATCAATTCTCAGTACAGTAATTTCTTCATCTCCATCCTATTAATAAAAACAAACTCATTTTTGGAATTTTCAGCTTTTTAGAGTTTTCAGATGAGGCATTTTACACTTTTTAGGTATTTTGTATTGAAAATATACTCCCCCTAAAATACTAAAACATAAAATCTTTTTGTCTTTTAGTATTTTAAACAAAATGAAAACAGAAAATGGCTACAGACAAGCATGCAAACATGAAAGAGATCATGCAAAGATATGCAGACAGCAAGCATAAAGATGCAGTACAGATAAACATAAACTAATTATCTAGATGTCATGTAACCTACATGCAACGTCTAAAAGTTTTATTAACCTCACAGGCGACATCCGAAATTACTTTGTCTCAATCAACAATGCCATTCATCTCTAACAGGAGTAAGAACCTAGGTTTATCAAAAGCCTTAGTGTAAAGGTCAGCCCTTTGGTCCATAGTACCTATTCTCTTAACCTCAATTATCTTTTTCTCATGGCAATCTCTAATGAAGTGATATTTAAATCCTATGTGCTTAGTCTTAGATTGTTATACATGATTCTTAGTAACAGCAATAGCAGCAGTATTATCAATATAAAGAGGAGAGAAAGAGATTCTTTGTCCGTAATCGTGAAGCTGTTGTTGTATCTAGACAACTTGCGAACATCAACTAGTAGCAGCAATATATCCAGCTTCACATGTAGAAAGTGCAAATGCAGTTTGTTTCTTACATTGCCAGGTCACTAGCCTTTCACCTAGAAACTGACATCCTCCTGATGTAGACTTGTTGTTGATTTGGCATCCTGCATAGTCTGAATCACTGTATGCTACAAGATGAAACTTGTCGTCGTTCGAATACCAGATGCCAAGATTTGGTGAGTGTAACAGATAACGTAAAATCCTTTTAGCAGCTGTAAGATGAAATGTGTTCGGATTAACTTGGTAGCGTACACAAAGACATGTCGCGAACATAATATCTGACCTAGATGCAGTAAGATACATGAGCGATCCGATGATTCACAGCTAGCGGGGTTGAAACTGGACGTTCTTGAGTCATACTGAAACATTCGAGTATATCATTCACATATTTTGCTTGGTGAAGAAACATTCCATCATCAGTCTGCTCGACTTGCAAACTAAGAAAATAATGTAAGAGACCCAATTTGCTCATTTCGAATTCGTCCTTCATAACCTGCTCAAATTCGTCAACGAGTTCCTGCTTAGTTGAACCGAAAATAATGTCGTCTACATAAATCTGGACCAAGATAATGTCGTCATCTTGAACTTTCGTGAATAGAGTACAATCTACCATGCCCAATTGATATCCTTTTTCGATCAGATAACTCGACAGACGTCCATACCAAGCTCTCGGGGTTGATGAAATCCATAAAGTGCTCTTTGTAACAGGTATAATTTGTCAGGATGAAGATGATCTTCAAAACCCAGTGGTTGATTGATATATACTCTTTCATTAAGCTTGCCATAGAGAAAAGCACTCTTGATATCAATTTGATACACTTTAAACTTCATAAATGATGCAAATGCCAGGAAAATACGAATAGCTTTCAATCTAGCAACAGGAGCAAAAACTTCATTGTAATCGAATTCATGATCTTGCTGATAACCTTTAACAACCAATCTTGCTTTGTTACGGAAAACATTGCCATCTTCATCATACTTATTCTTCCAAACCCACTTGAGATCAAAGACTTTAGCTCCATTTGGTTTAGTAACTAACTTCTAAACATCCAAACGATGGAACTGATGAATCTCTTCTTGCATGGTTATAACCCACTCAACATGCTTCAAATCTTCTATTGTTGTCTTCGGCTCAATTCTGGAAATATGACATGAATACTCAAAGTAAGCAGCAGCATCCGTCATATGAGTATCAACTTGACCATCAAACTAAACTTGTCATCTCGTTCTAAGACATGCATTGGGATCGCCAATAATATGTTGATGCATTTTATGTAAGTCCCTAGACATCTAACCTACGTCCATTGCAGATACTTCAGTTTATGGGATACCATGATCGCTCGTTATTATCCTATATGTGTTTGTATGTGGTTACAGGTACTGCAGGAATGCGATACAGATGTTTGACTATGTTAGACTTAGTTAGACGTACGAGTGAAGCATCACTCGTACGGCTGACAGGCTCATACGCACGGTTGATGCTGAGCTAAGTCGTAATTATAACCTGAATGAGAAGACACGAGTGAGTGATCACCCGTACGGCTGATGAAGCCAACTCGTACGAGTGATGGTTGACTCGTACGGGTGAGTCAACAGCAGGGGTATATAAAGTCTTATGTTCTTCATTTTAGGTTAAGCCTCTCTCACACACAATCACTCAGATCTGGTTCACCTGATCCGATTCTCTCTCAACCCAAATCACTCCTGGTAGTGAATAATAGCTCTAGGCATTAATCTAATCACAATCCTTATTGTGGTTTGACTAATTTAATCCCAAAAAGCTACCCATATTCACTTTGATTAGTTTGATTCACTAATTCCTCCTTTGTGTGAATTAAACTTGTTGATCTCGAAGTTCCTAGTCATGTTTCATCATTGGTATCAGAGCATTGGTTGTGATTTCAACATCATCAAGTGATTTTTGGTGATTAATAGGGTTTATTATTTGGGTTTTTGAGATAAAAGTGATTTTAATTAAAAAGGAATCATTTTTAGGTGTGTAATTGTAATTAGAGAGTGTGTTTATGTTTGTTTAGTGTTAATCTGGCTTTTGGACGAAGAAATTGAGGTTTAACATCAATTTTTAAGGTTTTTGGGTGATTTGAGCTGAACAAAAGTTCACACGAGTGGGTCAAACTTTTTGATCACATGTACGGTTGACCACACGGTTGATCGTCACTCGTGAACTCATACACACGGATTAGCATAACCTTTTGAGGTTAAGTGACTACAGTCTGATCACATGGGTGATCAAACGGTTGATTGTGACACGTACGAGTAATCACACGGGTATTTTCACTCGCACGGTTGATTCTTAGTGTTAGGTTTGTTGGTTAAGTAGTAACAGGTACGCTTGAGTTTGTGACACGTACGGTTGATACTTTCACACGTACGGTTGATACTATCACACGTACGGTTGATAGCCTGAACCGCACGGTTTACCCTTTGGTAAAGTTTTCAAGATGTTTAATTCAAATGATTATGCGTTGGCTGCACCGTTAGTTCAGAGCATTACGAATATGACTCAATTATTACTCCTTGCTAAGAGTGAATCAGGAAGTGGTACGAAATGTCCGAGGTTACTGAATATGGATAATTATTCTACTTGGAAGTCAAGGTTTAAAATTTGGTCTGATGGTCAGGACACGAAGCTTTGGAAGTACATTGAAACGGAATTTCAATGGCCACGTTCACCAGTTACGAATGAGTTGTGTACATTACACAACATGCCTTCTGAAGAACGTGAGGAGTATAACTTGGAGAAAAAGATGTACTGTAATTTGACAAGTGCTCTTGATGGTCCGATTTTCCATCAATTTCTGTGTCATGATAATTCATTCAAGATATGGGAACCACTTCGTACTTTCAATGAAGGAAATTCATCTTACAGAACGAGAAAAGGTTTAGAGCTGAAAGCTGAGTTTGATCGTTTTCACTGGCAAGTTGGAGAGTCTATTACAGAATTGGTTGAAAGATATCGTCATTTGCTAACTGAAATACATAAGCATGATGTAACTATTGAAGAGAAAGACAAAGTGACATGTCTAGCTGGAGCATTACCGTTAGAATGGAATGGTTTTGTATTAACTATGAAAACTAGTGGAGAATTAGCTACTGCTACAGTGAACTCATTTATCGCAAGACTTCAGGAAGAAGAACTAGAGTTGTTAAACAAAGTTAAGAGGTCTAAACAAGTTCAAGACACCAAAATGTACTGTCCAAATGGTTACACATCACCCAAGTCGGCTCATGCACCATTTCAAACAGCTTTTGCCACTAACAATCAGAATATGTATGGTTTGAATGTTAGCAGTACTCCTATTCAACAAACTTCGTATCCACCACAAGTTTCACCATGTTCACTCAACAATCAATCACAACCTACTTCGAATACTACTGAGTCATCTACGCCGACTGCATCAGATGTTCTTTCTGAACTTAAGATTGAAAACATGAGGAAAGCCGGGAAAGAAAAGATTAGTGAAGATATAGCTTTGCTGTCAAGCCTTGTTAATTCTTATGATAGTTATCTTGATGGTCGCATATGTAATATTCATCTAATAACTGAAGATTATCATCAACTTGATAAGAACGAAGTAGAGAAGATGGATATTATGTGGGGTATAGCAAATCTTGTGAGACGTGCTAGAGATTATGAAGAGCGAACTGGGAAACCGATCAATCTGACCAAAGATACAAAACTGGGTTTTGATATGAATTCTGTTACTTGTTACAACTGTGGAGAACTAGGCCATTTTTCAAGACAGTGCACAAAACAGAAGAAGCAGGGTAATCGTAATCTGTTCAAGAATCAGAACTACAGTTCTCAGAGTCATTCAACTAAACTTGAGATCTACATTACTGATAAATTAAATGAAGCTGATGCAACTAAAAGTCCGAACAAAGCTTTGGTTGTTATTCATGGAGACGATGATGATTGGTCTATGAAGTTAAATGCGGCTGACCAGCAACCTAAAGCCAACATGGCAAAGATCACCGAAGTAGAAGAAGACTTCGTCACTAGTCAAAACATAATTGAGAAGCTGACTGCTTGTGCTGAAAGAGCTGAAGAATTGTCAAGAACCATTCGAAGAAAGAAGGTTCAGAAGCAAGTTGTGAGCAAATTCAGAAAGGCACGTGATTCAGTTCCTGGTACACCTGAATCTGGAAGTGTTTCACCGACATCATCAGAGGACTACTACTTCAACAGTTGGAAGGATAAGTATGGTGATACCTCAGTGTTTGAAGACAGTCTAGAAGCAGATCATAGTGAAGAAACATTGGTTGATGCTGATAAGGAATTAGACGAATGGGGTAGAATGATTGCTGTTGAATTGGAAATGTTAGTTCTTTTGGGTGAAGGTTCAGATCTCGAGAGTGTAAATTTAGAAATTGATGATTCAGACAAGACGTCAGAATCAGAGATTGAAGATAAAGCTGATTATACTGGGGAAGATCAAACTGATTTTGAAGCATTGAACAATCAAGCAGTTGACTTATTGAAGATGTGCTTATCAGCTAGTGATCTTGAAAAAGGTTCCGGTTTGACAAGAGCTAAGGATATATGGGATAAACTTGAGCAGATTCATTTGGGGAAAGATGCTGATACTTCAGAGTTTCTTACAGACTCGTCAGAATCAAAAGATGAGCTCGATGATAGGAAGAAGACAGATTTCTTTGCATTTATGGCTGAGACTTCCTCATCAAATAATGCTCAACAGGTATTTTCTTATCCATCTACTGTTGTTGAATGTGTTAAATGTGCTGAATCTAAGGTAACAATAGATAATTTAACTAAGGCATATGCGGAAATGAAAGAAAAATGGCATGCTGACCATGTGACCACTAAGGTTGAAAATGAGTTAAAAGAGCAAATCAAAGTTTATAAAAAACAACTTCACGATCTGAAATATTATAACTTTGATATAAATCAAGCTTTAGTTAAACGTGTTGACACAATAAACGAATTGAAGAAAGAAAATGAATGTGTTAAAGCTGATTTAGAAGCTATGTCAATTAAGATGAAATATTGGGCAACTGCGTCACAATGGAATGCATTAATGGTGGAATTAAATGGCACCAAGGGAAAGGGTATTGGATTAAAGGCCGCAGCTCCACCGTTTCAGAACAAATTTGTTAATACAAATGTTGTTGATGGACGACCAGAAGACTGTATTCCACCTAGTTATGAGGAAAATGTTGAGAAGAACAAAAAATGTAGCTCAACTGAGAATGCACCTTCTGATGATACAACTGAAGGATCTTTAGATCATGAGGAAGATAAGAAAACTGGCCTAGGAGATAAGTCAGAGAAAAGGAAGGTGATAACACCCGATGAGCCAATTCGGATTATGAAAAATCTAAAGTTTGCTAATAGAGTGGTTCCACCAGTTACACCTAAACCTGTATCTAAATCTGTTCCTAGAAAGAGGTCAAACGTTTCTCCTGTGTCTGCAAAAATACAAGATCCCTCTTCCTCTAACTCTAATAATCAATATCAATCTAGAGGATATAGAGAATTTAGACAATGTTTTAGTTGTGGTGTGTTTGGACACATTGCTGCTAACTATCCTACAAGGTATAGAACACCAAGACGTAAGATTGACCTCACATATGATGATCACCGATCACCTCATGTTCACAGAACAGGTTCACCTGTTCGTGATGAAGTTTGCACTAGAAGACATACGACAAATTTTATCTATGGAGACTATAAGAGAAAGAACTTCAATAGGTCAATTTCCCCTGTGAAGATGAAGGTTCCTAAGAAGGATACCGAGGCAAGAGATGCCGAATCAAGTGATCGAGGTAAAGCCTATGAAGTTAAGGCACGATCACCTTCGCAAAAGGCTAGTCGTAGGAAATATTTTTCCCGTACCAGACTACGAGAAAATCGCTCTGAAGATGAGCAGAATGTGAAAAACCAGAAGAGCAATGTTGCTTCTTCTAAACTATCTAAGTTTATGGTTTCAGATGATGAGGTTCCACCTGACTCAAATGGGAAATGGATGGAAGTTCAAGCTATGGGTGTTAATGGACAACCTACTGCCGTCCGGGCGTGGGTTCCCATTATCAATTAATTCTTTTAATGTGATACGCAGGGAACCATGCTACCTGCAAACAACACCTGGATAGTGGATAGCGGCAATTCGAGACATATGACTGGACAGCTATCTCTTCTCTCGGATGTACACCCAATTAAGGGAGGTTATGTTGCATTTGCTGGAGATAAAGGAGGTCACATTTCAGCTCAAGGTTTATTGAAGAATGATAAAGTTAGTTTCGACAAAGTAAACTATTGTCAAGAGCTTGCAAACAATTTGTTGTCGGTTTCACAAATCTGTGAAAAATCCTTCAAAGTAGCATTTGATGACAATTTCAGCTACATTTTGAAACCAGAGTTTGTGATTCCTCCAGAAATGATTTTGATGAAGGCTCCTAGACATGATGATTTATACATGCTAGATATGAATGTTGCTACTTCAACTGCTGAACATCATCAAGCTTTTGTTTCTAAAGTGACTGAATAAGATTCTATTACATGGCACAAACGCATGGGTCATTTAAGTTTTCGGAAGATGAACCATCTGGTTCACAACAATCTTGTAGAAGGTGTTGATCTTCGATCTTTTCAGATCCCAGGAACATGTGTTACGTGTAAGAAGGGTAAGCAGAGTAAGAAAGCTCATAAGTTGGTGAAGTACAATCCTATCTCTGCTCCACTTGAATTGTTACATATGGATCTTTTCGGTCCAATCCATTTTGAAAGCATTGATGGAAGTAAGTATTCTCTGGTGGTAACTAATGATTATTCAAGATTCTCTTGGGTAATGTTCTTGAAAGAGAAGTCTGATACGTTTGAGAACTTCAAAGTGCTAATCAATCGATTAGAGACAGGTTTTAATTTGAAAGTTAGAAAGATTTGTTACGACAATGGTACATAATTCAAGAATCAGTTTCTTGCAGGTTTTTGTATCGGAAAAGGTAACAATATGCAGGTTTTTGTATCGAAAAAGGTATCAATATTAGTTGAAGGTTTTTGCTGAAAGAAAGAATTGGGTTTTGATTGAGACTGCTAGAACTATGCTAGCTGATTCATCTTTACCTGTTCATTTTTGGGGTGAAGCTGTTGCAAATGCTTGTTACACTATGAATCGAGTATTAACTGTTAAACGACTGGGTAAAACATGCTATGAGTTATTACATGGGAGAAAACCATCATTGAAGCATCTAGAACCATTTGGTGCGCCGTGCACCATTTTGAAAAGAAAACCCGAAAGTAAGTTTGATTGAAAAGTGGTTACTGGAGTATTTCTCGGTTACAGTTCTCCTAACAAGAGAGTTTTCAACAATGAAACGAGATGTGTTGAAGAATGGTCTGAAGTTGACGTCCAACGGAATTTCACAAAGACTGCTACCAAAAGTCATCCTTGGATCTACAACTATGATGAGCTGATTAATTCATTTAATCTTGCTCCAGATCAGACGGAGAATAAGTAGAGTTACAAATGTTGTTTGATTTACAGAACGAGCCAGAAGTGTCTGCACCTACTCCAACTCCATTACCTACTGTCGTTGAACCATCACAAGATTCAGATCAAGATGTTGATCTAGTGTACGATACCTGCGGATCTGATATTTCAAGTGACAATTCTGATAATCCTGAAGATGGAGATACCACGAATCTACATCAAGAAATACCTGTTCCTTCACACCCAGTTCCTAGAACTACAGCTGCTCATCCTAGAGAAAATATAATCGGAGATCCGAATGCATGCGTTAGGACAAGAAGATAAGTTCAGTTTGATGGTCAAGTTGATTCTCATATGATAGCCACTGCTGCAAATTACGAGTACTCATGTCATATTTCTAGAATAGAGCCAAAGACAACAAAAGAAGTTTTGAAGCATGTTGATTGGGTGATGGCTATGCAAGAAGAAATTCAGCAATTCCATCGTCTAGATATTTAGAAGTTAGTTACTAAGCCGCATGGTGCGAAAGTAATCGACCTCAAATGGGTTTGGAAGTGCAAATTCGACGAAGATGGCAATGTTACCCGTAACAAAGCAAGATTAGTTGCTAAAGGTTATCAGCAAGATCCTGAATTTGATTACGATGAGGTTTTCGCTCCTGTTGCCAGATTGGAAGCGATTCGTATTTTCTTGACTTTCGAGTCTTTTATGAAGTTTAAAGTTTATCAAATGGATGTTAAGAGTGCATTTCTTTATGGCAAGCTAAACGAAAGAGTATATGTCAGTCAACCTCCGGGTTTTGAAGTTCATCTTCATCCGGACAAAGTTTACCGATTACGTCGAGCCCTTTATGGTTTACATCAAGCTCCCAGAGCTTGGTACAGACGGTTATCGAGTTATCTGATTGAAAAAGGATACCAAATGGGCACGGTAGACTGTACTCTGTTCACAAAAGTTCAAGATGACGACATTATTTTAGTCCAGATTTATGTTGACGATATTATCTTCGGTGCTACTAAGCAGGAACTCGTTGATGAGTTCGAACAGGTGATGAAGGACGAGTTCGAAATGTGTAAATTGGGTCTCTTACACTACTTTCTTAGTTTACAAGTCGAACAGACTAGTAATGGTATTTTTCTTCATCAAGCAAAGTATGTAAATGATATACTCGAACGATTCGGTATGACTCAAGAATGTCCTGTGTCAACTCTGTTAGCTGTGAATCATGGTATTTCGCTAGAGTGCGAAGGAGAACCTGTTGATCCTACATATTATCGAGCAATCATCGGAACGCTCATGTATCTCACTGCGTCCAGGCCAGATATTATGTTCGCAACATGTCTGTGTGCTCGTTATCAAGTTAATCTGAATACTGTTCATCTTACAGCTGCCAAAAGAATTCTACGTTATCTGTTGCATTCACCAAATCTTGGCATCTGGTATTCGAACGATGAGAAGTTTGATCTTGTGGCTTACAGCAATTCAGATTATGCTGGTTGCAAAATCAACAACAAGTCTACATCAGGAGGATGTCAATTTCTAGGTGAAAGGCTGGTGACCTGGCAGTGCAAGAAACAAACTGCAATTGCTCTTTCCACGTGTGAAGCAGAATATATAGCTGCTGCTAGTTATTGTTCGCAAGTTGTTTGGATCTAACAACAACTTCGTGATTACGGGCTAAGAATCTCTTTATCTCCTCTTTATATTGATAATACTGCTGCTATAGCAGTTACTAAGAATCCTGTGCAACATTCTAAGACCAAACACATAGGTGTTAAATATCATTTTCTTAGGGATTGTCATGAGAAGAAGATAATCGAGGTTAAGAGAATAGGTACTAAGGACCAAAGGGCTGACCTATTCACTAAGGCTTTTGATAAACCTAGGTTCTTACTCCTACTAGAGATGAATGGCATTGTTGATCGAGACAAAGTAATTTTGGATGTTTCTATGAGGGTTAGTCAACCTTTTAGACTTTGCATGTAGGATGCATGACATGTAGTTTTTTTAATTGTTTTATTTATCTGTATTGCATATTTTTGCTTTCTGTATGCATTCCTTTGCATGATTTATTTCATGTTTGCATGCTAGTCTGTAGTTATTTTCTGTTTGGTTAAAATGCTAAAAGACATAAAGATTTTATATTTCAGCATTTTAGGGGGAGTATATGTTATCAGCAGAAAATACCTAAAAAGTGAAAAATGCCTCACCAGAAAATCTTAAAAAGTTGAAAAATCCAAAAATGAGCTTGTTTTGATTAATATGCTGGACATGAAGAAACTACTGTACTGAGAATTGATATATTTGATTAGTAATGACTGATTTGAATGTTTATGTCTATCTGTTGTGTGATGTATTGATAGACGTGACTTATGAATTCTTGGCATTAGACAATCATAATAAGAATAATGATCATCTAGGATTCAGAAGTCATGGACGATCTGTAGCGCTTGAAGGTAATCACCTAATTATCTCCGAAACTGTATGAAATGATAGTTGTTGAGGAACTCAATAGTCGGTTGAGGGTATCCCCTATCATAATTGATAATCGTTAGAGAAAGTTGGTGTTGGATGTCCCCAAGCAATATTCAACGTTGCTCTACCAATTCAGCTTCACAGCTATGAATGGGACATTCAATAGTTCATTTAAGGGGTTGAGGATTATCTGTTTTGCTGGTGCATACCACGTTGTCACGGGCCTGAGACTTAATAATCGAAACTAAACCCTGAAAATACAGAGAAAATTAGTTTATGTCGAAAGTAAGTGTCCCTTCTCACTTAAGGTCGAAAAGTATAACTCCTTATTGCGGACCGTTTAAGCATTTAAGGGAGAACACCTTCAAGTGATCTGAGCAAACAACAAAGAAACATGAGTTCATGCATAAAAATGGAAAATCCATTCATGATGGCGTTCAAAATCAATATATCAAAAGACAGTGATATGCTGAAAAATCAAAATATCAAAAGAAATTCAATGTCAATAAAATTGGTGTATCAAGATGGCAAAGTCCTGAAAGTATGAAGAATGATGATTCATAATGTGCTCATAAAGAACTCAGATCATTCTTAGTGTGACGCCCCCGCGCAGCTTGAATTGTTTAATCAAGACATTCACACAGAACTATCAAGATTCTTGTCGTCTGCAATATAGAGTTATATCCATTAAGACCGTAAGTTGGAAAGATACTTACCTAGATATACTCTAATACTTAGTTATGAAAGTTTAACTTTCGTTTCCGTTTTCCATGATAACTTGAACATAAAGAAGTTAAGGGCCTCAAGATTTATTTCGTGTGACGACTGGTCATCTGGCAAGTCTGCTTTAACTGTAGACCAATCCCCGCGGTAAATAGTGCGCCTATTCGGATAATCCAATATACTATGAGATCAACCGAGCCAACTAGATTGAAGATTGTCAACACATTGGTAGAAGCCAAAGGCTGACAGGGTTATTCAAAATACTGTGAGAACCATCCTGTTCAATTTGAATGAAGTACATGGAAAGAGATAACGGAAAGTTACTTGTAATGAATTGACAACCTAATAAAAACGCACAATCATAAGTGATGGAAGAATCAAGGATTAATGAACTTAGCATGATCTCAAAAATAATTTGCTCTATAGTGTTCAAGTATTTAATGCCAACATGATTGTCGAAGTGTTCGGAATGAATATGTTCATGTTTAATGAGGATTGATATCAGTAATTGCATGATAATAGACATAGACTGGATAATTAGGAATGAACAACAGAAATTGATTCAATATGTCAGTTCTGATCCATTTTAAAATAGTTAATCATCTTGCTCACAAAAAAAAATGTGGATTTATATGTCTTATATATCTGTTCTATTATTTTGTTTGCATTGTAATCTATAAAACAACAAAAAGATTTTGGTTTGCATGTTATTGCATTTCATGATAGAATGTCTTTCATTTGCATAATTTTAGTTGCATGACATTTTGCATCAGAAAATCCAAAAAGATTTTATCATTTCCTTTTTTTTCTGATTATCCTCTGAGTGCATAACGATATCTGAAAGAACTTTGTTGAAATTAAGATATTGGGCCACCAAATCCATGAGATAGAAGTTCGTAGAGCTTGTGACTGTTTGAAGGACATTGATGATTTAGATTGCTAATGAACTTAAGTTGACATTACACTGTAGGATTTACTCTTGGAACAAAGAATGATTAGAGTAATAACCTTGTTTAGGTTAGGATTTTATCTGCCTAAGTGTTAATGATCATTTCTTGAAGGTTTAGTGATTTTCGACTCAAGTTGAAAGTGATTGTTAGATCTAAGATTGACGAACGAGTTGAAATCCTAAGGTTATAAAATTTTGAAGTTTTGAAATTGCCTAAGTGCTCACTCACACGTTTGATGTGTGAACCGTAAGATTGACCACACGTTTGAGGTTAACCGTACGGATGACCCTGATCAACTTGTCCTAAGATAATTGGGTCACACGCACGTGTGATCTAGGTGAGACGCGTGTTTGATGGTGGATCGTGTGATTAACCGCACGATTGATCACGAGAGTATAAATTGGGATGATGAGCTCAACAGCTCACACTTGTGCACCCAATACTTTTTCTCTCTCTATTTTTGATTATCACCGATCAAGCATTCTTTTGCACCGAACGTAAAGAATCATTAGACGAACCCAGTGCCACCTATTAGGTACAATTTCATCAAGTTTTTGTTGCTTAATTTGTTGTTTGTGTGATTCGAAACCCTTAGGGTTATAAATCAAATTTTATGTAATTTGAGCTTGTTTTGAACTGAGTTTGCTATTGTTTTGTGTCAATAAGAACTTTATTATGCTATTGTGATGTAAATCGGTCCATAAAACGTTCGATTATGTGATTTTGATGATTTAAAAAGGCATTTAATATCGGGTTTCATCAGACATGCATGAGTGACAGCACTCGCACACGTGAGACATGTTCGGACGAGTCAGTGCACGGTTAATGATCAACCGTGTGGACCATTTGAGCTCACTCATTTGTCTTGATTTTGTTTATCACTCGTCTGCAAGAGCTGACACGTGTGATTAACCACACGAGTCACCACACAGTTGATTCACTCGCTTAGAATTTTTGCATCAGTCGTGTACCCTGTCTGAAACCATATTACTGCTCAAACGTGTCAACAGTGACACGAGTGACTATATCACTAGTACGGTTGATCTCTCAGCCACACGTGTGACACTGTCACTCGCACATTTTTATCCTGTTCAACATATTTATGACACTTTGATGCAAATGTTATGATGATGTATGCTGATTGATTTATATATCTAACTGTTCTATAAATGTTTCAGTTTCTGTTTAGATATCATCAGATGGCAAAACAACAAGTAAACGTTCCAGTTGATAACATTGAAGGACAGGGGGAGCAACAAGTTAATCCACAAGCGAATCCTCAATTGAATCCAGTTATCCCACCTGCTCAGTAAGAGATTCCTCTAGAGATGGGTGAACTGAACAATCAAGTCGCTCTCTATGACACTACTTTAGAGAGAGGTTCTCACTTTAAGGAGATTATCGAATTTCTTTAGAGATCAAGGATACACACTGCTATTTCTACTGAATGCACTGCATAGTACAGTCATTAGAGAGAGTTCTGGAGAAATGCTGTGTTGGATGTTGATGAAGATAAGCTTGTCAGTAAGATTCAAGGTCATGATATTATTGTTTCTAAGAATGTGATTAGAAGGATTTTGGGGTTCAATGACGAGAACTGCTCCCATATGACTATCAGTAGAGAACGAATCCATGGATATTTCAGAAGATGTGCTTATTCTGGTTACCTTATTGGCAAATCTGAGCTGGTGAAGACATGTCTACCACCGCAGTTTAGATATCCTGCTCATGTAATCATGCATTGTTTGAGTGGACGCAAGTTTGGTTTTGACAAGCTGAACGAGAAAGTGCAAAGTATGTTTGTGGCACTTGTTCTCAAGGCTCCATATGATTTTTCCGGTTTTGTTTTCTACTATTTCAAGACAAACCACTTCAGTTCTTCCCAGAAGTATCTGATATACACCCGTTTTCTACAATTAATCATTAATGACGCTGTACCTGATCTACCTAAGCTTGAAGAGGATATTATCCACCTGAAGCCGATGAATCTGATTACTTTCCGCAGAATGGAAGAGATAAGGATTGCTGAGTTAAAGCCTGACTTTAATAGAAAGCTCATTTGTCATCTTATCAAGGAGAACTATCGATGTCCAGCAGGTAATGCTTGGAGGAATGAGGATTCAGACTCTAACTATGAAGTTATAGATGAGGAAGGTAAGGGTGATAATCAGAAAGCTGCTGGTAATGTCCAAGGAGGAGGTAATGTTGATGATGAGATTATCGAAGGTGATGATGAAGCGACTGAGGAGGATACCAGTTTGATTCAAAGGAAGAGGAAAGGAAAGGATCCTATGACCGCAGAACAACTCAAGAAGAAGGAGAAAATAACGAAGTATTCTTATGAGTCACCTCAGAAATCATCACAAGGAGGTTCGAGACAAAAAGCTCAGAGAAAGTCATCCAGTTTCATGAAGGATGCAAGGGCTGTTGTTACCTCACCAAAACCTGCCACAACAATACCTCAGGTCACATCAGATGAATATAAGACTCATCAAAATCTGTTGATGTCTTTGGTCACAAAAATAACCAATTTGGAGAATCAAGCTACTGAGGAGAAGAAGATCAGTAATGCTAAGATTGAATCGTTGGTTGAAGAGAACAAGAGGTTATCTGATAGACTGGACCGTCAGAAAGAAAGAACAAATAAGTTGAAGAAGAAGTTTTTGGCGATTAAGAGTACGAACAGGGAGAAGATGAAGAAATTAAATGAAAAGATTGAACAGCTTACCTCTGGTAAAACAAAGTTGATTAAGGAGAGAGAAGAAGAGTATTCTTCTGATTTGGGAGAAGGTGATGAAAAAGATGATGAAGAAGATGCTGGAACTGGAGGACACTCTTTTGATATACAGTTAGTGATACCTATTCGAAGTTTTAATGAATATGGTGAGGTCTTTACTGCTGAATATTATATGAATTATTCAAATGTTTTTAATGATGCGGAAAAGGGGGACGTTCCACCAAGTTAATTTCCGATGGAACAGCTTGCTACTCTAGCATATGACAGCGAAAATAATACGAAGAATGCAGAGACAGCTGAAGCTGAAAACAAGGCTCCACAAGAAGTGTCATTGTCAAGTATCCCTCCCGAATCAATCCAAAATATCAACTTAAGAGATTTTGATATGTTAGAAGATGAGAAGAGTGACGATTCTATTGGTAAAGAAATTTTGAAAGAGGATGTGATTATTGAATCCGAAGACGAATTTGTAATAGAATCTGATGATGAAGAAGAAGAAAAAGAAGATGAGATTGTTATGCCTTCGCTTGAGCCATATTCGCATCCGTCATTCAACACCTTAAGTGACTTCTTCAATCTGAGTTGTGAGAAGAAAAGGAAGAACTTAATTGAGTTACAAAAGGCAAGAAAGGTATACAAAGAACAAGTTAAAGAAGTGGATGTTATGATAGAAAGGAACAAGAAGATCCGACATGAGAAACTGCTCGTTGAGAAAGAAAGAAAAGAAAATGAATTGAAGGATAAGAAACTCCGAGCCGAACAAGCTAAAGCCGAGACATGGAATGAGATTAATGAATGGTTCAAACGTGATAGGGTTAAAGTGAATAGAAACATTAAGGAAGACGAAGATCGTCAAAGTTGGTAGAGACTGAACGTTGTTAACCCTGATCAAGTAGATAAGCCAGTGCTCGAGCAGAAGTTTGTCAGTTTCTATGAGAAGGGTAAAAGAACCAAGAAGTACTCCAAGGGTAAAATTTTAAGTTGAAAGGACCCGTTCATATACATTATAAACGATTCACAATAGTTGATTACATAGCGAGGTATTTGACCTCTATATGATACATTTTACAAACATTGCATTCGTTTTTAAAAGACAAACTTTCTTTACAACGTAAGTTGACGGCATGCACACCATTTCATAATACATCCAACTATAATTGGCTTAATAATAATCTTGATGAACTCAATGACTCGAATGCAACGTCTTTCAAAATATGCCATGAATGACTCCAAGTAATATCCTTAAAATGAGCTAATGCACAGTGGAAGATTTCTTTAATACCTGAGAATAAACATGCTTTAAAGTGTCAACCAAAAGGTTGGTGAGTTCACAGGTTTATCATAACAATCATTTCAATATATTAATAGACCACAAGATTTCCGTTTATAAATATATGTACACTCGCAAGTGTATAAAAGTATTCTATAAGTTGTAGGCACCCGGTAACAAGCCTTAACGTTCATGTTTTACCCTCTGAAGTACACCATATCAGGTGTGTTTAAAATAACCTCGAAGTAATAAAGCATCCCATAGTCAGGATGGGGTTTGTCAGGCCCAATAGATCTATCTTTAGGATTCGCGCCTACCGTACATAGACAAGTAGTTTAATGTTACCAAGCTAAGGGTATATTTCTGGTTTAAACCCACGTAGAATTAGTTTTAGTACTTGTGCCTATTTCGTAAAACATTTATAAAAATAGCGCATGTATTCTCAGTCCCAAAAATATATATAAAAGGGAGCAAATGAAACTCACAATACTGTATTTCGTAGTAAAAATACATATAACGTCATTTAACAAGTGCAAGGTTGGCCTCGGATTCACGAACGTATCAATATTGAGATTCAATATTGCAGGAAGGTACGTAGACGCAACGGAGATGATAAACACTAGATTGACCTCACGAGCATACCCATGAACCATACCCATCACCTCCATAGCTATAACCCATAATTTTCTTAGCTTCTACTCATTCAAAAAAACTATTTTGAAATCACTCGGACAGCACTCCGTCGTAATATTTTATATATACTAATAATATCTTGAAATAATACAGAGCAAATATATATATATATATATATATATATATATATATATATATATATATATATATATATATATATATATATAAATCGATTGAGAGAGTTTAGAGAAATATATTTTCAAGTTTCTATGAAATAATGAAACCTATTGAATTCTATTTATAATAGATTTTTGAATTATTAAAGTGAATTATTAAAATATGAATTATTAAAGTGAATTATTAAAGTATGAATTATTAAAGTGAATTATTAAAGTATGAATTATTAAAGTGAATTATTAAAGTATGAATTATTAAAGTGAATTATTAAAGTATGAATTATTAAAGTGAATTATTAAAGTATGAATTATTAAAGTGAATTATTAAAGTTAAAGTAAAGTAAAAGTAAAGTAATGGTAAAGTTAAAGTATAGTAAAAGTATAAAAACTATGTATGTATAATACGCGTATAAATATATATAATATTAATTTAAATTGTTATATATATTTAATGAAATAAAATATAAATATCGTTATATTTATTATACTGGTTAAGTAATGAGTTGTCAAAAGTGATTCTAGATATTTATAAAAGTTATATACATTTTAATAATAAAGTTCTTTTTTAAACTGAAAACGTCTTTGTACGTTTGAAAATAGATTAATAGAATATTATGGAAACCAATTCTCCACTAACTTTTGTCTAACTTTCGTAAATGACACTTTTTGTTTTTATTTATAAATAGCTTTACAAATTATTCTGAATATCGTTAAGAGGAATAGATTTTCTCAAATCATAGTGGACCTCTCAACAGAGACTTGTAATCATAATTCAATGTTTCTGATAATTCAATCATTTAATATATTTTTTTTAATTTCGTCAAAAATCATATTGAAACAAATACGTTCGTGTAAAGTATTATACGTTTAATAGTTTATTAATATTCTCAAGTTATAATATATATATATATATACATATACATATCTATTTATATATAACGGTTCATGAATCGTCGGAATTTGGTCGAGGTTATAATGAATGTATGAACACAGTTTAAAATTCTTGAGATTTAACTTAACAAATTTTGCTTATCGTGTCAGAATAATATAAAGATTAAAGTTTAAATTTGGTCGGAAATTTCCGGGTCGTCACAGTACCTACCCGTTAAAGAAATTTCATCCCCGAAATTTGATAGAGGTCGTCATGACTAACAATGAGAATGTTATTATAACGATTATAGAGTTTTATCATGTTCAAGAAGAATGGATAAAATAATTCGATTACTCGAAGCGTGTGAGTGAAGTTATTGTAAATGAATGAAATAAGATAATAGTGATTCGTTGTATCTTTTAACGTCATCACGATTGATCTCCGAAAAGAAAATCTTTGTAATCTATATTGGATTTGATTATTCGGCGATTAAGGAAATTATGATCCTCTTCGAATTAATGCGATAATCTATTTTGATTTCTCTGTCGGATATTTCACTATAAATTCATCTCATTTGTTTTATTACAACTCACACCTTCTCAACTCATATTTTAAAGTATTTGTCAATATGCTTCATCCAGTGCTGATTCTTGATATACTCCTCACTTTCATATCTGTCGCTCTTCTTTTTCATCTGCCTCCGGAAGAATCTATTTACTTCTACTATACTCTTGGTTTTATAGTGTTTTTAGTTCTCCCGTGTCTTTATATTGCTATATGCATTGATATATACGATTTGTGATTTCTGGGTTGTTGTTGGGTTTTATATCTTCCCTTATATTTCAAAGTCCTTGCTTCTTCTATAATCATTGTCATCCACAGTTAATGCTCTCTTCTATTTGCCATGATTTATACTCCCATTTCTAGTTCGGAGCTTTGTCCTTTCGTTTCTTCTTCTTGCGATTAAGCACCGCTTGTAATGGTCCAGAATTCGCAGATATAAATTTCGAAATGAACATTATTAATGTTCTAGGATGGAAATTGTAATGACACGATCTTGACTTGTTAAATTACCAGAATACCTCAGAAAAGGCCGAATTATCAAGAAATATTTTCTTGATATTTAGAGATCAAAGAGAATACAAGAGTCGTGTAACATAGCACATGATGACGTTATGATCTGTGAATCATCATGTTCCATTTAGAAACTCAGCATGAATTACTGTAATATAATCATGTTGATGAAGTGTCATTATATTATACTAACTCATGCTTCAGCTCCCAACACTTCTTCAAGAATATTCCTATTTTAAACTCGAATGTTTCAGAATTTAGAAACTAAAATAGTTTCTTTTATGATATAATACAGATAGCGCGAACAGGTAAATGATTTCAGATAAGAATAATTATAAAAATATCTTCAGAAGTATGGATGATATTTATAATGAAAGATACGATGATATCTTAGAATGTCTAATATCAGAGGATGATGAAGGATATTATCCGCAGGGATTTAGAGTCAGGAGCAAGGTATTCGTTAATGACTTCAGCAAGTACTGAATCATTTGGATTCTTTGAGGCAGGTTCAGCCTTTGTGATTTGTCCACAGCCTCCTTCATACTTTGCTCAATCCGTTTTCCAGTTCCAAAGCTTCTCTTTTTCTGAGCTTTGCCAATATACTATCCTTTATCATCCAACTTTTTACTGTTAAGGTCGTTTACTGTTTTTGCTGCTTCATCAGCATTTTTCAAAATTTTGAGAACTGGTTCGTAGTTTAGGGTGTTTTTCAGAAATTTCTCATTCAAAGAATGTAAGTCTTGGAGGTAGACGTTGTGTGTATATGTAATTGTTGATGTAGACATGCTGCATGGTTTCAAAATACTGATTGCTGATTCTCAATAATTGGTATGGCAATTCTTGTTATAAGGTACGAATGCGTATATGATAGGGTTTCGATAATTATAATGATTTTTTTTTAAAGTCAAAGATCAGTGAAGTTGTTGGTAAGTTTATTGCTAATGTGGTGAATATAAACGATACCCCAGTAACGTTGGCGAAAGGGCAACGTATCTATTGAGGTTATAATAAGACTGTTTTGATTGAGAAGTCGAAGTTGACTTGCTGGAGCTGTGACAAAACTGTCTATTTTGAAACGGAATTGAAAAGTTATTTTAGCTAGTAA
Organism: Rutidosis leptorrhynchoides; assembly: GCF_046630445.1. NCBI lineage: Eukaryota > Viridiplantae > Streptophyta > Magnoliopsida > Asterales > Asteraceae > Rutidosis > Rutidosis leptorrhynchoides. The sequence continues at coordinate 237,166,108 of NC_092339.1, forward strand.
ATGCCAAAGGGTCTAACACGGATACGTGTCGAACTATGACTTGGGTTTTGAGAGTTTTTAAGGTGTATAACTGTGGGTAACAGGTGGTTGGATCATCATCTCGATTGTTCCTTAGTTGAAGTGTCTTCAGGAATTTCGAAGGGTTTGAGCACATATTGTAATCGTTAATACATATGATGTTCTAACACAGTTTTGAAGTCAAAGTATAGCTTTGAAAGATATAGGAATCTAAGAGTGATGATACTGGTTATATTTCGAATTGAATTATGCGATTTCAAAATCAGAATATGTAATTGAATTTGAATGAGTATGATTGTTTTGATTTATATGAAAGAATGGATATTGTTGTGAAAGTAGGGACTATAGTTGATGATTGCTGAATCAGTTTCGAAAAATGTAATATATTAATTGTGAATTTATATATCTCTCGGGTATTACCTACCCGTTAAAATTTTTTTCACAATTAATATTTTGTACAAAAGAAGTTTATTACAGTCTTTATGAAAATATATGTGTATATTTTCTTTAGATGTAATATAAATTTAATGAGTTAATATTAAATTAAACTCATTTGTTTTATGGTTGGAACTAGAATTGAGTAATCCCTAAAACTTTATAAATTGCATAAGTATTTCTTCAATAATATTGAAATTATGAATCATTACTTTGTTATTTGTTGGTTTTCGTGAAATTCTTGTGAACTTCGCAAGGTACGAATGATGTTATTTGAAAAGTTTCGAGTACATCGATGATGAAAGCGTAAAATCAAACATATATTCGAATAATACACTTGATTTGTTATAAATTGGATTTTTTATTGAATTGAGACAGAGATTGTAATTAACGATGGTTAAGTTGCGGACGAAGGACGTACATCATTGTATATTTGTAATATGAATTAACTGAGTAGTTAAGATTCACACATAATAGCTTAGTACGGGAAGATTTATTATGGTTTAAAAATTTATACATATAAAATATACATATAAATCTTTCGATTGGAAATGAGTTAATACTTCATAACTCGTTGATACAATATATTTGTTGTTGATTCGTAATGATGTCCACAATGATTCTTGAACTGACAGAGTTTGTGATGTTACAGGTGCTGTTGATTCTGACGATACTGATGGCACTGACTGTGTTGATGATGCTACGGTCCTGTTGATGCTGTTGGTAAAACAATTCTAGCTTGTAACTCGTACACCATTTTCGATCAAAGTTTCTACTCTACCATCTCCGTTCACTCATCCGATTTACGGGCAGAATTAAATAATCTCTAAGATTTTGGAGATTACATAACTGCCGCAGAGATATCTCTTCAATGAAGTTTATGAATTAATACTTCATCGTTTGTTGTTGTTGATATTCCTGGATATTTACAGGGCGTATGACGTTGATGTTTGAGATACATATTGTGATGTTGCGGTGTGGGATGTGGATGTTGTTGTTGGTGGTGGTGATGGTACTGTTGGTGTTGCTGATGGTGGTACTGTTTATGCTGCTGGTGCTGCTGCTGGTGTTCGTAACCTTTGCACCATATTCTCCAAAGCCACTACCCGAGCGTGAACCTCGTTGACTTCTTCTATTACACCGGGGTGATTGTCGGTTCGGACGATCGGATAAATAAAATCTAGAATTTGCTGTAGTATGTAATCGTGACGAGATACTCTAGAAATAAGAGAGAAAATGGTGTTTCGGATAGGTTCGCCGGTAAGTGCTTCAGGTTCTTCGCCAAGAGGGCAATGTGGTGGATGGAAGGGATCACCTTCTTCTTGTCTCCAATGATTAAGGAGGCTACGAACCTATCCCCAATTCATCCAGAATAGATGATGACTAATTGGTTGATCCATTCCGGTCACACTGCTTTCGGAACTTGAGTGGGATTCCATTTCGGAATCCGAGGGACTTGAACTAATGACGAATTCCATTTCGTACGATTGAATAAAGAATTTTTCGATATGAAATGATTTTCCGGCTATCGGGTGGTATTCTAATTATATAGAGCAAAAGGTTTCGTAGATTACGGAGGAATTTACGGAATATGTCAGGCAAAGTTTACAGTAACAGATACGCTTGTTGGGATTTAACAAGTTTCATAATACTTAAAACCTTTTAAGAATCATTCAAAGCGGAAGCATGTAAAATTACCAATTGAAACTTGTATATCTTTAACCATATAAAAGTTAAATCCCAAGAAAAGGATCAAGTTGAGAAATAAGCTTACAAACTACAAGCAAGAATAAGATGTTATACCTATTCCAAGCTAGTTGAAAGTGATGAAGATGATGATGTTGAATGGAGCTTCAAATGGATGAAACCTCAAGAGATTATACCCCAAACTTGTAACCAACACCTTGTACTTTGGTTAGGTTTTGTTGACACTTGAATTTGGCTTCCAAAAACCAAATTATGAAACCCTTTTTGTGCACAAAAGGCCACGGCCAGAACAGCTCTTGGAGAGAGCTTTGTGCAGTTTTTTTTTGCTTATGTTTTGATGTGTAAATGCATGTGTGTTTGGTCTCCAAGAGAGCCTTGGTTAATATGCACCTAGAATGGAAGTAACATGGTAAAAGACAAGTCAAAAGAGCATGCTTACTCCATACTCCCATGCCACTTCCAATTCTTTTAAATAAAATGGTTTGTTTTATAAAATTAGATTTTATAAAACACATTTTATAAAACTTCCATTTATTATATACATTTTATTATATAAAACCAATTTATATATAAAATGTAACATAAATAAATTAATTATTTAACCTATAAATAATTAAATCCATAATATATAAATTATTCCATAATTTATATAATACACATCAAGTAATATTTAAGAAAACCATTTTTCTTAAAGTTCAAGTGTCGCGTATTTGATCAATGAACCAATCGTTAAAATCAAATACAAATAAGGTGTCGGTAAGTTTGTTATTGGGTATGACCCGACTTGGATCATAACACGTCAGCCACATTAATTTAGTATGTCTCTCGGGCATACGAAATACCTTCAATCTCCCACTTGCACGAGAAACATAAGAAATTAATGCAAGTGATGGATACAGCCTAACACACCGTCCATCACCCCTAATATGTTATGACTTTGTGCCATTCAATAACATCATCCCTTTCGAGTTCCCATCTCGAATATGATTAGGTGAATCTTTCATTATTTCCTTTCGTCCTAGATGTCATGTTAAATCCAAGAGATACAGAGTGATCACTCTCTTATAGATTTAACTTTTCAGGCCTTAGACATCTTACTCTCAACAAATAAGAGGGACAAATTCCATCTTGACTACATACGTCCTAGATATACACTTTGTAATATACCTGAGTTCTTCCTTATGTACTACCATGTTTCAGAATAGCGAAGAAAAGAATCAAGGCACAGTACTAGGTGAATATCCGAACCCAATATGTATCTCAGGTCAGAGGATACAATGATATTCGCCTTTACTCAAGATTACATGTGATCAACCACAAAGGCTCTATACAGTAATTCTTGAGAGCGGGTCTTCCAATATTTGTTTCCCACAAATATCTATGAACCTTGGTTGCAACCTTGCCCCACATTCAACCTATGAATGTATACCAATCCGAGTTCATAATAGTCTAAACCTCACACTTGTTCCCACAAATGTGATCAACTACGGAATTTACAATAATAGTTTATTCATGGATGAAATATGCTAAATTGGAACATGACTCATAATTAAATTAATACCATAATTATATTAATGAGTTTGAACTAATTCGTTCCGTTACAATACATAAAGTAGATCAATTCCAATCACTAGAATATCGAAGCCCTAACGCACAAACATGTCCCTCATGTTTTGGCCCATGTAAAAGCTTCGTGAGTGGATCCGCAACATTATGATCTGTGTGAACCTTGTGAATACATATCTTTCCCTTTTCAACCTCATCCCTGATGTAGTTGAATCTCCGCTCAATGTGACGAGTCTTTTGATGAGCACGAGGTTCCTTGATTTGAGCAATCGCACCCTCGTTGTCACAAAAGATCTCAAGAGGGTCCTGAATAGAAGGGACCACTCCTAAGTCGTCGATGAATTTCTTCATCCATGCAGCTTCCTGAGCTGCCAGTGAGGCGGCAATGTACTCCGACTCTGTAGTGGATAACGCAACAACCTCCTGTTTCGAACTCTTCCAAGAGACCGCACCACCATTTAACATGAAGACATAATCGGATTGTGATCGAGAGTCATCTCGATCAGTTTGGAAACTCGCGTCCACGTAACCTTTTACGGCGAGTTCCTCCTCACCAGACCCATATATTAGAAACATATCCTTAGTTCTCCTAAGGTATTTCAATATACTTTTAACAGCAATCCAATGACTGTTTCCTGGGTTATTCTGGTATCTACTTGTCAAGCTTAGAGCGCATGACACATCCGGTCTAGTACATATCATCGCATACATGATAGACCCAATAGCAGATGCGTATGGGACTTTCTTCATTCTCTCTTGTTCATCTTTCGTGGTAGGACACTGATATGAATTGAGAACGGTTCCTCTTTGAATAGGTACCAAACCTTTCTTAGAGTTTTCCATCTTGAACCTTTTCAAGATTTTATCAATGTATGTACTTTGACTTAAACCTATCAATCTCTTGGATCTATTCCTATAGATCCCTATCCCCAATATGTATTGTGCATCTCCAAGATCCTTAATGGAGAAGCAACTCTTTAGCCAAGTTTTGACTCCTTGCATTGTGGTAATATCATTCCCAAATAATAATATATCATCCACATATAGTACAAGGAACATGATAGTGCTCCCACTAGCTTTCTTATATACACAAGCTTCATCACCATTTTTAATGAAGCCAAATTTCTTGGCTTCCTCATTAAAACGATGATTCCACATTCTAGATGCTTGTTTCAATCCGTAGATTGACTTCTTTAACTTGCATACACTTTTAGGATATTTTGGATCAACAAAACCTTCAGGCTGGACCATATAGACATCTTCCATAAGATATCCATTTAGGAAAGCGGTTTTGACATCCATTTGCCATATTTCATAGTCGTAGTGAGCAGCAATGGCAAATAATATCCTAATAGACTTTAGCATTGCCACAGGCGAGAAAGTTTCATCATAATCAACCCCTTGAGTTTGAGTGAAACCTTTTGCAACAAGTCTAGCTTTATATGTATCCAAGTTTCCATGTATGTCGGTTTTCTTCTTGAAAAGCCATTTGCAATCAACTAGCTTGGAGCTAGGAGGTTGCACAACAAGTTCCCAAACTTGGTTTTCATACATGGATTGCATCTCGGCGTTCATGGCTTCCTGCCATTTATCTTTATCGATCCTTGATAAAGCATCTTCGTAGTTTGTCGGTTCATCCAAATCAACCGTATAGCAACCATCTATGAGAAACCCATATCTCTCAGGAGGATTGCTAATCCTACCAGATCTACGAATGCCTTGTGTATTTTGATCATTCATTTGATCACTATCAACATTTTCATGTTGAGTGCTAGTGTCAACCAATTGTGTATCATCTACTTGATCTTGAACCTCTTCAAGATCTATCTTCCTTTCACTATTTCCTTCCATTAGGAACTTAGTTTCAAGGAATTCCGCCTTTCGAGCAACAAATACATTCTGCTCGTATGGATCATAGAAATAGTATCCCATATCATCCTTGGGATATCCTATGAAGATACACTTCGTGGATCGAGCATTCAACTTATTAGGGACGTAACGCTTAGGATAAGCTTCACATCTCCATACCTTTAAGTATGATAGAGAAGGAGGTTTTCCAAACCACATCTCATGAGGAGTTCGTTCCACTTTCTTGGTTGGGGCCATATTTAAAATACGAGCCGCGGAGCTTAGACAATAACCCCAAAATGACAGAGGTAACGAGCTTCTTGCCATCATAGATCGAACCATATCCATTAGGGTTCGGTTCCTCCTTTCGGAAACTCCATTAAGTTGGGGTGTTCCGGGTGGAGTAAGTTGTGAGATAATCCCACAACTCCTAAGATGATCTTGGAAGGCATCGCTTAGGTATTCACCTCCTCTATCGGTACGTAGTACCTTAATTGTCTTATTGAGTTGATTTTGTACTTCGTTTTGATATTCTTTGAATGCTTCAAACGTTTCGTCCTTGTGTCTTAATAAGTAGACATATCCGAAACGACTAAAGTCATCAATGAAAGTAACAAAGTATCTTTCACCTTTCTTAGTCATGGGTTTAAAGGGTCCACATACATCCGAATGTATTAATCCCAATAAATCTTTAGCCCTTTCATAGGTCCCTTTAAAAGGTGCTTTAGTCATCTTGCCTTGTAAACAAGATTCACATACTTCAAACGAATCCATTTCATTTGATTTCAAAAGTCCATTCTTTTGAAGTGTATGTATTCGGTTCTTGTTTATGTGACCAAGGCGACAATGCCATAAGTAGGAATCACTCAAATCCCTTTTGAGTTTCTTGGTGCTTGTATGGTACATTGAGCTACTAGAAGATGTGTCATCATGAACCAATTCATAAATTCCATTTGAAGGCGAAGCCTTGAAATAGAATACATTATCTTTAGAAACATGAATATCATCATCAATAAAATTAACAACGTAACCACATTGTTTTAAGCGAGAAATAGAAATAATGTTTCTACACAAATCCGGAGCATACAAAACATTTTCTAAAATAAGTTCCAATCCGCTTGGAAGCTTCAAAATAAAATCTCCTTGAGCTTTAACATGCACCTTTGCACCATTGCCCATATAGAGACTTGATGTTCCCGCCTTATGATCACTTCTTTTGAACCCCTGCAAAGAATTGCAAATATGAGTTCCACATCCAGTGTCTAATACCCATGTATTAGAAGAAGTAATACTTAGCTCTATATATACCATATATATATTACCTGAGGTTTGCCCTGCATCCCTCTTGTCCTTCAACTCCTTAAGGTAGACTGGACAGTTTCGTTTCCAATGACCCATCTCACCGCAACCGAAACATGGGTCTTCCTTGGGGTTTGCCTTCTCGGCTACCTTTTGCTTCTTAGCCTTGTTTATGGTTGGGGTAACCATCTTCCCTTTCCCTTTGCCTTGATAGGTGGGTCCTTTTCTCTTAGCCACCTTTGGCTTAGAGGTCTTACTTTTGGACCCACCTTGATCGATTGCTAACACGGGTAAAGCCCTTTTACCCATGCTAGTTTCCGCCGTTCTAAGCATACCGTGAAGCTCACCTATGCTCTTATCCATCCCATTCATATTGTAATTAATTACAAATTGATCAAACCTTTTTGATAGGGAATTAAGGATAAGATCGGTGGCTAACTCATTTGATATGTTTAGGTTAAGACGGTTAGCACGATCAATAAGGCTCTTCATTTTGAGGACATAAGAGGAGACGGATTGGGTGTCATCCATACGACATGCATGTAGCGCTCGAACCGTTTCGAAGCGCTCGACACGTGCTTGTTGAAGGAACATCTCCTTCAATTGCGTAATCATGTCATATGCACTATGATGTTCGAAATCCTTTTGGAGTTCGGGTATCATAGTCCCAAGCATTAGACAAGCGACTTGCACCGAATCGGCGCAATACTTGTCATAATTAACCATGCCCTCTATATCTTCCTCATCCGGTTGGTCGGGAATAGGGTCCTCCAACACATACGCTTTGTCCTCAAGTTTGAGGACAATCCTAAGATTACGGAACCAATCCATAAAGTTCGTATGGTTGAGTTTGTCTTTCTCGAGGAGAGACCTTAATGATAGGTTGTTTAGGTTAAGTGGTGCATTTTGCATGTTGTTGTTATTTGCGGCCATCTACAAAATTTAACAAAGTCCTTTTAAGTATCGATTTTAAATTTAATAAACAATACCCTTTTATTTTTAATTGTTTTATTAAATCTTAGAATCCAACGGTAAATCAAATTTCGGTTAGGTGACCTTTATCCCGTTATTTGATTTAGCTAGGTAGTCATTTATGTGACAATTGCAATCCTTTTGCAACTTCTAAGTTATGGGATCATGCAATCCTTTTGCATGGCATATTTATCCCATCAACGCCTATTTGTTCATCATGCTTCGGTGACCCTAAGTTCATGATTCCCAAATCAAGTCGTCCTACTTGTGTAAACATGTAGACTTAACATACAAGTGGTTAGGTGACCTTTATCCCACATGTATGCGAAGTGTACCTTATTCATATTAATTCGCTCATGACGGTTAGGTGACCTTTATCTCATCAAGAGTTTCCTAATACGTCTAAGTGTTTCCACAAAAGGATGGCGTTTAACTTGTTTACCTTGTTATAGTTAAGGGATTTTAAGTTTTCATAAATTCTAGTTTAAGAAAACATTTGCCATACACCAACATGCATTTGGTGTATAGTTCATTATGAAAAGCCAATTTCATGTCTATAAACCATTTTATATATATGATCCTAATCATGATCTTAATAACCGTTTATTAATGTCCTTTTAGCCATTTTTAATTTAACCATTTAAATTGACGTTTTGCATGTCGTTAATTAATGTATAATTTAACCAATTAAATTGCCATTTTGCTTGTTGTTAACTTGTGTGATTAACTTGTAGCATACAATCATACAATCCACAATCATACAATAAACAACCATGCATGCAAAACAAATATGTTCACAATCAAGCCATTTTGGTAGACATTTGTTTAGCCGAAAACAAATGCCACCGGATAAGGGGTTATAACACAAAGTAGGAGATTTCAAATCTCCCACTTAACCTTGCATCCAAATGCTTCTTCATGTGTTCTTCAAGTCTTCATCATCCTTCATCATTTTACAAAATATATCCTAATACATTTTGTCTAAAAAATGAAATTACAACCTAATCTATTTTACATACCAAATATAAAATAAATTACATAACCAAATGAATTATTACATGCCAAATGAATAAATATTATTACAAACCAATTGAATAAATATCAATCAACCATGCATGCAACCAAACACAAGGTCAAGGCTTAGATTGTGAACATCATCAACATAAGTGATAGGCAATACAGAATCACAAGTGATTGGAAACACAGAATCACAAGTGATCTGCAACACAGAATCACAAGTGATCGGCAACACAGAATCACAAGTGATCGGCAACACAGAATCACAAGTGATTGGCAGTACAGAATGCAAGAATCACAAGTGATTTTGGCCAAAATGACAACCACCCAAAACCGAAAATTTTACATTCTACTTCATGCATGTTCATAGAATGCAAAATTATAGTGGGTTTAATAACCATCTCGAAGCATATTTCAACAACTTCGGCTCTAGATACCATTGTTGGGATTTAACAAGTTTCATAATACTTAAAACCTTTTAAGAATCATTCAAAGCGGAAGCATGTAAAATTACCAATTGAAACTTGTATATCTTTAACCATATAAAAGTTAAATCCCAAGAAAAGGATCAAGTTGAGAAATAAGCTTACAAACTACAAGCAAGAATAAGATGTTATACCTATTCCAAGCTAGTTGAAAGTGATGAAGATGATGATGTTGAATGGAGCTTCAAATGGATGAAACCTCAAGAGATTATACCCCAAACTTGTAACCAACACCTTGTACTTTGGTTAGGTTTTGTTGACACTTGAATTTGGCTTCCAAAAACCAAATTATGAAACCCTTTTTGTGCACAAAAGGCCACGGCCAGAACAGCTCTTGGAGAGAGCTTTGTGCAGTTTTTTTTTGCTTATGTTTTGATGTGTAAATGCATGTGTGTTTGGTCTCCAAGAGAGCCTTGGTTAATATGCACCTAGAATGGAAGTAACATGGTAAAAGACAAGTCAAAAGAGCATGCTTACTCCATACTCCCATGCCACTTCCAATTCTTTTAAATAAAATGGTTTGTTTTATAAAATTAGATTTTATAAAACACATTTTATAAAACTTCCATTTATTATATACATTTTATTATATAAAACCAATTTATATATAAAATGTAACATAAATAAATTAATTATTTAACCTATAAATAATTAAATCCATAATATATAAATTATTCCATAATTTATATAATACACATCAAGTAATATTTAAGAAAACCATTTTTCTTAAAGTTCAAGTGTCGCGTATTTGATCAATGAACCAATCGTTAAAATCAAATACAAATAAGGTGTCGGTAAGTTTGTTATTGGGTATGACCCGACTTGGATCATAACACGTCAGCCACATTAATTTAGTATGTCTCTCGGGCATACGAAATACCTTCAACGCTAAGATATGAATTAGCAGATACGCTAAGATATGAATTTTGTCTATACACTATTCATGCAATCAATGCAATAAGATGTGTCTAGACTAAGAATGATAAGCAGGTAATTTCTGACAAGAATGATGAGCAAAACTTTTGAAATGCAGACACGGTCGAAGTCCAGACTCACTAATGCATCCTAACGACTATCAGTTAGACACACTAATGCAGACCTGGTTAGCTAAGACCACCGCTCTGATACCAACTGAAAGGACCCGTTCATATACATTATAAACGATTCACAATAGTTGATTACATCGCGAGGTATTTTACCTCTATATGATACATTTTACAAACATTGCATTCGTTTTTAAAAGACAAACTTTCTTTACAACGAAAGTTAACGGCATGCACACCATTTCATAATACATCCAACTAAAATTGGCTTAATAATAATCTTGATGAACTCAATGACTCGAATGCAACGTCTTTCAAAATATGCCATGAATGACTCCAAGTAATATCCTTAAAATGAGCTAATGCACAGCGGAAGATTTCTTTAATACCTGAGAATAAACATGCTTTAAAGTGTCAACCAAAAGGTTGGTGAGTTCACAGGTTTATCATAACAATCATTTCAATATATTAATAGACCACAAGATTTCCGTTTATAAATATATGTACACTCGCAAGTGTATAAAAGTATTCTATAAGTTGTAGGCACCCGGTAACAAGCCTTAACGTTCATGTTTTACCCTCTGAAGTACACCAGATCAGGTGTGTTTAAAATAACCTCGAAGTACTAAAGCATCCCATAGTTAGGATGGGGTTTTTCAGGCCCAATAGATCTATCTTTAGGATTCGCGCCTACCGTACATAGACAAGTAGTTTAATGTTACCAAGCTAAGGGTATATTTCTGGTTTAAACCCACGTAGAATTAGTTTTAGTACTTGTGCCTATTTCGTAAAACATTTATAAAAACAGCGCATGTATTCTCAGTCCCAAAAATATATATAAAAGGGAGCAAATGAAACTCACAATACTGTATTTCGTAGTAAAAATACATATAACGTCATTTAACAAGTGCAAGGTTGGCCTCGGATTCACGAACGTATCAGTATTGAGATTCAATATTGCAGGAAGGTACGTAGACGCAACGGAGATGATAAACACTAGATTGACCTCACGAGCATACCCATGAACCATACCCATCACCTCCATAGCTATAACCCATAATTTTCTTAGTTTCGACTCATTCAAAAAAACTATTTTGAAATCACTCGGACAGCACTCCGTCGTAATATTTTATATATACTAATAATATCTTGAAATAATACAGAGCAAATATATATATATATATATATATATATATATATATATATATATATATATATATATATATATATATATATATATATATATATATATATATATATATAAATCGATTGAGAGAGTTTAGAAAAATATATTTTCAAGTTTCTATGAAATAATGAAACCTATTGAATTCTAGTTATAATAGATTTTTGAATTATTAAAGTGAATTATTAAAGTATGAATTATTAAAGTGAATTATTAAAGTATGAATTATTAAAGTTAAAGTAAAGTAAAAGTAAAGTAAAGGTAAAGTTAAAGTATATAGTAAAAGTATAAAAACTATGTATGTATAATACGCATATAAATATATATAATATTAATTTAAATTGTTATATATTTTTAATGAAATAAAATATAAATATCGTTATATTTATTATACTGGTTAAGTAATGAGTTGTCAAAAGTGATTCTAGATATTTATAAAAGTTATATACGTTTTAATAATAAAGTTCTTTTTTAAATTGAAAACGTCTTTGTACGTTTGAAAATAGATTAATAGAATATTATGGAAACCAATTCTCCACTAACTTTCGTAAATGACATTTTTTGTTTTTATTTATAAATAGCTTTACAAATTATTCTGAATATCGTTAAGAGGAATAGATTTTCTCAAATCATAGTGGACCTCTCAACAGAGACTTGTAATCATAATTCAATGTTTCTGATAATTCAATCATTTAATATATATATTTTTTAATTTCGTCAAAAATCATATTGAAACAAATACGTTCGTGTAAAGTATTATACGTTTAATACTTTATTAATATTCTCAAGTTATAATATATATATATATATATACATATACATATCTATTTATATATAACGGTTCATGAATCGTCGGAATTTGGTCGAGATTATAATGAATGTATGAACACAGTTTAAAATTCTTGAGATTTAACTTAACAAACTTTGCTTATCGTGTCGGAATAATATAAAGATTAAAGTTTAAATTTGGTCGGAAATTTCCAGGTCGTCACATAAGTTGGGGCTATTTCAAGGAGATCAATTATTTCGCGATCAAGAGGGACGGAGGTGTTGATTATATGGCACGTCCAAGTCACTTTAAAACTCTACCGTACTTCGAGATCATGCAACTTGCTAAGCTGAAGATGTTGAACACTGAAGATTGTGACCTTTCCAGATTATTTCAGAGAAAACTCAGATATGAGTACAAGACAGGGAAATGGGACATCTTTAAGTCAACGGCCGCTAGGTTTTCCATACACCCGACAAAGAAAAATTCTAAGGGAGGACCTATCTGTGTTGTTAAGTTCCACCCAGCTAAGTATATGAATCAATCTCCCTTGATGCCATTACCCAAGGATATCTGTAAGAATTTCAGATGGTGGTTCTATGATGAGTTGTCGGAAGAAGCAGTGATCTTGACTGCAATTAAGAAGGATGATGTAAGCAAACAGTTCGATAATGTGAGGATTCTAGATCCTATGTGGTTGAGGAACTTGTCGAGATTTGATGTGGAGACTCTTCATCGCCATCACATTACATTCAGAGACAATCGAAAGGAGGAAGCTATGAGATATCAACGTGTGATTGATGTCCTCTATGCATAACTCAACAAAGAAAGTGATGCTCAAAGCTCAAACCAAGTTCAAGCCAGCTGATGCGTGTCGGATACGGTGATGCTAGTTAGTAATTTTTTGCTTTGTTTGTTTTTGTTTTTGATGATGATGTATTTTGGAGAGAGAGAGAATCTGAAATGTAATTGATATTAGACTGATGCTACTTTTGGACTTTTATGTATTTCATGGACGTTTACTTTATTGTAATCGATGGTCTAGGTCCTAGGGGGAGTTGTTGATGCATTTTATGTAAGTCCCAAGACATCTAACCTACGTCCATTGTAGGTACTTCAGTTTATGGGATACCATGATCGCTCGTTATTATCCTATCTGTGTTTGTATGTGGTTACAGGTACTACAGGAACGCGATACGGATGTTTGACTATGTTAGACTTAGTCAGACATACGAGTGAGGCATCACTCGTGCGGCTGACTGGCTCATACGCACGGTTGATGCTGAGCTAAGTCATAATTATAACCTGAATGAGAAGACACGAGTGAGTGATCACCCGTATGGCTGATGAAGCCAACTCGTACGAGTGATGGATGACTCGTACGGGTGAGTCAACAGCAGGGGTATATAAAGTTTTATGTTCTTCATTTTAGGTTAAGCCTCTCTCACACACAATCACTCAGATCTGGTTCACCTGATTCGATTCTCTCTCAACCCAAATCACTCCTGGTAGTGAATAATAGCTCTAGGCATTAATCTAATCACAATCCTTGTTGTGGTTTGACTAATTTAATCCCAAAAAGCTACCCATATTCACTTTGATTGGTTTGATTCACTAATTCCACCTTTGTGTGAATTAAACCTATTGATCTCGAAGTTCCTAGTCATGTTTCATCATAATATTCTCTCTAGGATGAGCAGCTGTGGTTCTGGTAACTAGATGTGCGGGACCAGGTATCTCGTGATACAGATTCGTGGTATCTCCAATATCTTCAGGATTATCGGAACTTTCACTTGAAATATCGGATCCGCAAGTATCATACACTGGATCAGCATCTTGATCAGACTCTTGAACTGGCTCAACGACAGTTGATAATGGAGTTGAAGTTGGAGTGGGCACTTCTGGTACATTCTGTAAATCAAACAGCATTTGTAATTCAACTTCATTCTCCGTCTGATCTAGAGCAAGATTGAATTAGTCAATCAGCTCATCATAATTATAAATCTAAGGATGACTCTTAGGAGTACTCTTCGTTTGATTCCTTTGGACATCAACTTCAGACCATTCTTCAACACATCTCATTTCATTGTTGAAAACTCACTTGTTAGGAGAACTATATCCAAGAAATACTCCAGTAACAACTTTAGCATTGAATTTACTTCCTGGTTTTCTTTTCAAGATGGTACACGGTGCACCAAATGGTTCTAGATGCTTCAAAGAAGGTTTTCTCCCATGCAATAACTCATAGCAAGTTTTACCTAGTCGCTTAACACTCAAAACTCGATTCATAGTGTAACAAGCATTTGTAACAGCTTCACTCCAAAAATGAACAGGTAACGATGAATCTTCCAGCATTGTTCTAGCGGTCTCGATTAATACCCTATTCTTTCTTTCAGCAACACCATTCATCTGAGGAGCGTATGCAAAACTAAACTGCATATTGATACCTTTCTCAATACAAAAACGCGCAAGAATTTGATTCTTGAATTCAGTACCATTGTTACATCGAATCTTTCTCACCTTGAGATTAAAACCTGTCTCTAATTGATTGATTAGCACTTTCAAATTCTCAAAAGTATCGGATTTTTCTTTTAGAAACCTTACCCAAGATAATCTTGAATAATCATCAGTTACAACCAGACAATACTTACTTCCATCAATGCTTTCAAACCGAATTGGACCGAAAAGATCCACGTGTAACAATTCAAGTAGAGCATAGATAGGATTGTACTTAATCAGCTTATGAGATTTTTTACGCAGTTTACCCTTCTTACACGGAACACACGTTCCTGGAATCTGAAAAGATCGAAGATCTATACCTTATACAAGATTATTGTGAATAAGGTATTTCATTTTCCAAAAACTCAAATGACCCATGCGTTTGTGCCAAATAATAGAATCTTGTTCACTTGCTTTAGGAACAAAAGCTTGATGATGCTCAGAAGTTAAAGTAGCAACATTCATATCCAACATGTACAGACCAGCTTGTCTAGAAGTCTTCATCAGAACCATTTCTGGTGGAATCACTGAAAGGACCCGTCCAAATCCATCTGGACGAATACATTACATTTGGTTACATCGTGAGGTACTTGACCTCTATATGATACATTTTACAAACATTGCATTCGTTTTTAAAAGACAAACTTTCATTTCATCGAAAATTGACAGATATGCATATAATTTCATAATATATCCAAACTATGAATGACTTAATATTGATCTTGATGAACTCGACGACTCGAATGCAACGTCATTTGAAATATGTCATGAATGACTCCAAGTAGTATCTCTAATATGAGCAAATGCACAGCGGACGATTTCTTTAATACCTGAGAATAAACATGCTTTAAAGTGTCAACCAAAAGGTTAGTGAATTCATATGTTTATCGTAATCAAAAATTTCCATATTTTTAATAGACCACAAGATTTCATATTTCAATTTCTCATAAACTTAATCTCATATCAGTCATTTCGCAAACTGCATAGAGATAAAAATTCATTCATATGGTGAACACCTAGTAACCGACCTTAACAAGATGCATATAAAATATCCCAATCATTCTAGGACTCCCTTCGGACATGATAAATTCGAAGTACTAAAGCATCCGGTACTTTGGATGGGGCTTGTTGGGCCCAATAGATCTATCTTTATGATTCGCGTCAATTAGGGTGTATGTTCCCTAATTCTTAGATTAGCAGACTAAAAAGGGGCATATTCGGTTTAATAATCCAGCCATAGAATGTAGTTTTAAGTACTTATGTCTATTTCGTCAAACATTTATAAAGCAGCACATGTATTCTCAGTCCCAAAAATATATATTGCAAAAGAATTTAAAAAGGGAGCAAATGAAACTTACGATTCGATATTTTGTAGTAAAAATATGCATACTACGATACTGAACAATGCAGAGTCGACATCGGATTCACAAACCTATATCAATTGCATACATATTAACACATATCCCATTTAATCAACTAAGTTTACTTATATTTTATAATTTATTAAAATTAATATCTTTATATATAATTATACTTATAATAAATATATGATATATACTTTAATTAAAGTTTTATCAATCAATATAAATGGTAATATATTAGTTTAAAACATATTAGTATTTAATATTAGTTGACTTGTAATGTTTTTTTTTTATATTGATAATATTTGTTTGAAAAAAAAATTAATTATAATAATACTAAAAATAATAATAGTAATGATAATAATAAAAATGATAATACCTTTAATAATAAAGATACTACTAATAATAAAATGATAAAAATGTTACATGGTAATAATGATAATAATAATAATAAAAGTGATAAAAATAATAGTAATAATAATAACAATAACAATAACAATAATAATAATAATAATAATAATAATAATAACAACAATTAATAATAATGGTGATAGTAATCCTACCTCAGAGAAGTAGCCCTAAAAAAATAACCAAGCCAGGGTTTGAACCCCCGACCTCCCCCTAACCCGAAAGTAACCTTAACCATTCTTCTGTGTATGTTTTTTTGATTACTATGATACCTATATTTATATAACCCATTTTCTTCCCGTTTCCCTTTCTTCTTATTTTCTAAAAAAATGCCACAACCGGGGCTCGAACCTGCGACCTCTCGCTTAACATACATGTGACAACCCGGAAATTTCCAACCAAATTTAAACTTTAATCTTTATATGTTTTCGACACGATAAGCAATATTTGTTAAGTTAAGTTTCAAGAATTTTAAACTATGTTCATACATTCATTCAACTTCAACCAAGTTTCAACGATTCACGAACCATTAAACGAATATGATTATATATATATATATATATATATATATATATATATATATATATATATATATATATATATATATATATATATATATATATATATATATATATATATATGTGTGTATATATATTATAACTTGAAACGTAAACAAAATATTAGATTAAATACTTTATATGATTGTATCTGTTTCAAAATGTTTATCAATGGAATTAGAAGATAAGATCAAATGATTAAATTATCAGATATATTGAATTATGATTACAAGTCTCTGTTGAAAGGCCTACGTTGATTTGAGAAATCTTTCCATTTTAACAATATTCGGAAAATGGTAAAGTGATTTATAAATAAGAACAAATTGTCAATCATTGAGAACTAGACAAAGGATAGTGGAAGATTGAATCTCATAAAGACTCGATTGATCTATTTAGTTTTAAACGTACAAAAACGTTTTTAGTTTAAAAAGAACTTTATTATTAAAACGTATATAACTTTTATAAATATCTAGAACCACTTTTGACAACTCATTACTTAACTAGTATGATAAAGATAACGATATTTATATTTTATTTTATATATATAACGATTTAAATTAATATTATATATATTTATACGCGTATTATACGTACATAGTTTTATACTTTTACTATACTTAAACTTTACCTTTACTTTATTTTTACTTTACTTTAACTTTAATAATTCACTTTAATAATTCATACTTTAATAATTCACTTTAATAATTCATACTTTAATAATTCACTTTAATAATTCATACTTTAATAATTCACTTTAATAATTCATACTTTAATAATTCACTTTAATAATTCAAAAATCTATTATAAATAGAATTCAATAGGTTTCATTATTTCATAGAAACTTGAAAATATTTTTCTCTAAACTCTCTCAATCGATTTACATATATATATATTTACTCCGTATTATTTCAAGAAATTATTAGTATACATAAAATATTACGACGGAGTGCTGTCCGAGTGATTTCGAAATTGTTTTTCGAGTGGGATAGGATTAAGGAAATTATGGGTTATAGCTATGGAGGTGATTGAGTATGGTTCATGGGTATGCTCGTGAGGTCAATATAGTGTTTATCATTTCCGTTGCATCTACGTACCTTTCCTGCAATATTGAATCTCAATATTGATACGTGAGTACTCATAATTTAACTTTTACATACTAATAGTGTATCCCTGACTAGTGCTCGAGTATTTAGGATTATGCATGCTTGTACTTTTAATATTGCCCTTAGACAGGTTAGGTTGAATGTTGAATTAGTTACACTTTCGGTTGAGATAAGGTATAAGATATGCATGTCCTTGGAAAGCTAGCGAAAAATTAAGAACTTTTCCTTTAGATATCGAATGGTTTCGATGAACGGATTAGAAGTTATAATCAATTGAATTTTCGATATTTTTATTAAAAATGATTATTATTATCGTCGTTTTTATCGTCGTTCTAGTTTTATCTTATTATTATGATTATTATTATCTTTATCAATAAAAGGGATTTATCATTAAAAATTGTTATTTTTTATTATTACTATCATTATTATCGTTAAAGTTATAATTAGTATTATTATTATTATCCAATTATTATTATTATTATTATTATTAGTATTATTATTATTATTATCGTTATTAATATATATATCATTATTTAAAAATGGTTATTGTTATTGTTATTATTATTATTACTATATTATCATTAAGATAATTATTAGTATTATCGTTAATAATGTTATAGTAACTATCATTATTAATATTAGTGTATTTAAAACAAATATTTGTAACACCTAATTATTTTTATTACTATTATTATCATTATTATGAACACGATATAAAAGACGATTAAAAGCTATTAAACGAAACGATTAGGAAATAATGAGTAAGAGTATCATGATGAAATTAAAATATTATAAGATATTGATTTAGATAAAATTATCGTTCTTATTATTTTTATCATTACTATTATTATTAAAAGTATCGTTAGTATTAAAACTATCATTTTAACAAAAATTATCATTTTAATAGAAATGTCATTGTTACTATAAAATATCATTATTATTATTATTTTAAATAGAATTATTATTTTAAATATAATATTAAAAATTATCGTAAATATTAAAGTTATCATAATTAGAATTATCGTTTTATCATAATGTCATCTTAGTAATTATAAATATTGATATTTTTATAATAATAATTATTATTACAAAATAATACAACTTTTACTTACTATCATTATAGATATTATTTTATCAAATAAATATGTGATACAAACATATTTTACTACGTGTAATAACTTACTTTAATAATACCTATCATATTATCTTTATGATATTAAATGAACCCTATAAATTTTATTACTTAATATATATAAAAGTAAATATTTTATTATATAAATTTAATATAAAATTTTATTTATTAATAAATAAATTATATTATTTACTCTAATAAATCTTTTAAAAATATTTAAAAATATAAAATGACGATATTTAAACTATATATTAATCATGTATAGATTTTTGGAAATTATTTTGAGTCAAATTTACTTTTGTTGACTTTTGCATATTAGTCTCGAGCATTAGGATTGTGGTACACTATGACTTAACCTAATTTGTTAGACAAATATTGACCAACACATAAATATATATAATTAATTTAGGTTCGTGAATCCGAGGTCAACCTTGCACTTGTTCAATGACGTTATATGTATTTTTACTACGAAATACAGTATGGTGAGTTTCATTTGCCTTTTTACCCTTTATATTTTTGGGCTGAGAATACATGCGCAACTTTTATAAATGTTTTACGAAATAGACACAAGTACGTGAAACTACATTCTATGGTTGAATTATCGAAATTGAATATGCCCCTTTTTATTAAGTCTGGTAATCTAAGAATTAGGGAACAGACACCCTAATTGACGCGAATCCTAAAGATAGATCTATTGGGCCTAACAAACCCCATCCAAAGTACCGGATGCTTTAGTACTTCGAAATTTATATCATGTCCGAAGGAGGATCCCGGAATGATAGGGGATATTCTTATATGTATCTAGTTAATGTCGGTTACCAGGTGTTCACCATATGAATGATTATTTTTGTCTCTATGCATGGGACGTATATTTATGAGAACTGAAAATGAAATTCTTGTGGTCTATTAAAATGATGGAAATAAATGATTATGATAAACTAATGAACTCACCAACCTTTTGGTTGACACTTTAAAGCATGTTTATTCTCAGGTGTTAAAGAAATCTTCCGCTGTGCATTTGCTCATTTTAAAGATATTACTTGGAGTCTTTCATAGCATATTTCGAAGAACGTTGCATTCGAGTCATGGAGTTCATCAAAGATTATTATTAAATCAATTTATAGTTGGATAGTGGATATTATGAAATGGTATGCATTCCTGTCAATTTTCGATGTAAAGAAAGATTGTCTTTTAAAAACGAATGCAATGTTTGTAAAATGTATCATATAGAGGTCAAATACCTCGCAATGTAATCAACTATTGTGAATCGTTTATAATGTATATGAACGGGTCCTTTCAGTTGGTATCAGAGCGGTGGTCTTAGCGAACCAGGTCTGCATTAGTGTGTCTAACTGATAAGTCGATAGGATGCATTAGTGAGTCTGGACTTCGACCGTGTCTGCATGTCAAAAGTTTTGCTTATCATTTTGTGTCGAAAATTAACTACTTATCATCCTCAGGAAATTACCTGTTTATCATTTTTAGTCTAAGACACGTCTTGCTGCATTGATTGCATGAATAGTGTATAGACAAAAATTCATATCTTAGCATATCTGCTAAATCATATCTTATCGTATCTGTTACTTTAAACTTTGCCTGACATATCCCGCAAAGTCCTCCGTAATCTACGAAATCTTTTGATCTATATATATATATATATATATATATATATATATATATATATATATATATATTCTATGTAATTAGAATACCATCCGTTAGCCAAAATCATTTCATATCGGAAAAAAAAAATCCTTTATCCAATCGTACGAAATGGAATTCGTCATCAGTTCAAGTCACTCAGATTCCGAAATGGAATCCCATTCAAGCTCCGAAAGCAGTGTGACCGGAATAGATCAACCAATCAGTCATCACCTATTCTGGATGAATTGGGGATGGGTTCGTAGCCTCCTCAATCATTGGAGACAAGAAGAAGGTGATCCCTTCCATCCACCACATTGCCCTCTTGATGAAGAACCTGAAGCACTTACCGGCGAACCTGTCCGAAACACCATTTTCTCGCTCATTTCCAGAGTATCTCGTCACGATTATATATTACATCAAATTTTAGATTTTATTTATCCGCTCGTCCGAACCGACAATCACCCCGGTGTAATAGAAGAAGTCATTCGCGCTCGGGTAGTGGCTTTGGAGAATATGGTGCAGAGATTACAAACACCAGCAGCAGCATCAACAGCATAACCAGTACCACCATCATCAACGCCAATAGTACCATTACCACCTCCAACCATAACCGCGTCGTAAACCTCAACTTCACAATCTGTCCCACGAGCATCAACGTCATACGCACCATAGATACCAAGGAGTACCAACAACAATAATTGACGAAGTATTAATTCATAACTTCATTGGAGAAACATTCTGCGGCGATTATGTAATCTCTAAAGTCTTAGAGATTATCTAATCTAGCCCTAACCATAAATCAGTTAAGCGAACCAAAATGATAGAAGGAAGAGTAGAAACCCTAACAAAAATGGTGTGTGATTAACAAGCTAAACTTGCTTTACCAACAGCATCAACAGTAACGTCAGCGTTACCAGCATCGTCAGTACAGTCAACATCCGAATCAACAACACAGATAACATCACAAACTCCGTCAGTTCAAGAATCACTGTGGACATCATTACGAATCAATAACGTGTATATTGTATCAACGAGTTATGAAGAATTAACTCATTCCCTCTCAAGAAATTATATGTATATTATAATTATATATATATATATATATTTTTTTTTTTGAAATAAATCTTTCCGTGCTAAACTATTGTGTGTGAATCTTAACTACTCAGTTAATTCATATTACAAATATGCAATAATGTACGTCCTTCGGCCGCAACTTAACCAGCGTTAACTACAATCTCTGTCGCAATTCAACAAATTCCAATTCATAATAAATCAAGTATATATTTGATTTTACAATTTCATCATCGATGTACCCGAAACTTTTCAGATAACATCATTCGTACTTTGCTAAATTCACAAGAATTCCACGAACCGAACATCATACATCAACAAATAACGAAGTATTGATTCATAATTTCAATGTCATTAAAGAAATACTGCGTAAAAGTTATGTACTTTTTAAAGACTTTAGGGATTATTAAATTCTAGTTTCAACCGTAAATCAAATGAGTTTAATTTAACATTAACTCATTAAATCTATGTTACATCTGAAGAAAATATACATATATATATTTTCATAAAGATTGTAATAAAATTCCTTTGTACAAAATATTAATTGTGAAATTTTTTTTTAACGGGTAGGTAATACCCGAGAGATATATAAACTCACAATTAATATGTTACATTCTTCGAATCTGATTCAGCAAATTATCCATTATACTCGCTACTTTCACAACAATATACATTCTTTTATAGAAATTAAAACAACCATACTCATTCAAAATTTAATTACATATTCTGATTTTGAAATCTCAAAATTCAACTCGAGATATGACCAAAATCATCACTCTTAGATCCTTACATCTTTCACAAGCTATATTTTGACTTCAAAACTGTGTTAGAACATCAAATGTATGTTAACGATTACAATCGGTGTTCAAATCCTTCGAAAATTTATGAAGACACTTCGAATGATGAGCAATCGAGATGATGATCCAACCACATGTTACCCACAGTTATGTACCCGAAAAACTCTTGAAACCAAAGTAAAAGTTTAAACAACGTATCCGCGTCAGATTCTTTGGCATTTATTAGCAAAAATAACTTTGCGACTCCTATTCAAAGTAGCCAGTTTTGTCACAGCTCCAGCAAGTCAACTTCGACTTTTCAGTCAGACTAACCTTATTATAACCTTGAGATATACACCATCGTTACCAGGGAACCTTTTACATTCCACCACATTATTAGCAGATGTACCAACAACTTCATTACCCTTTGACTTTAGCCTCTCCAAAAAGTCATTATAATTATTTATTGAAACCCCATCATTTACTCATTCGCATCTTGTAATGAGAATTGCCATACGAATCATTGGAAATTAGCAATCAGTATTTTGAAATCTCGCAGCATGTCTACGCCAACAGTTATATGTGTATATATAACATCTATCTTCTGGACTTAATTTGAATGTGAAGTTTCTGAAAAACACTCCGAACTAAGAATTGGTTCTCCGAAAATGGAAAAATGCTGATGAAGCAGCAAAAACTAAAAACGACTTTAAACGGTAAAAGCTGAATGATAATGATGAAGTGTGCTGGCAAAGCGCAGAAAAAGAGAAGTTTTGGAACTGGAAAACGGATTGAGCAAAGTAGGAAGGAGGCTTTGGACAAATTACAAAGACTGAACCCGACTTCAAAGGATCCAAATGATTCAGTACCTGCTGAAGTCATTAACGAATACCTTGCTCCTGACTCTAAACCCCTGCGGACAATATTCTTCATCATCCTCTGATATTAGAAATTCTAAAATATCATCATATCTTTCATTATAAATATCCTTCATATTTCTGAAGATATTTTCTTAATTTTTCTTATTTGAAATCATTTACCTCTTCGCGCTATCTGTATTACATCATAAAAGAAACTATTTTAGTTTCTAAATTCTGAAATATTCAAGTTTAAAATAGGAATATTTTGAAGTAGTGTTGAGAACTGAAGCATAAATTAGTATAATATAATGACACTTGATCAATGTGATTATATTACAGTAAGTCATGCTGAGTTTCTAAATGGAACGTGATGATTCACAGATCATAACATCATCATGTGCCATGTTATACGACTCTTGTATTCTATTTAACCTCTAAAATATCAAGAAAATAATTCTTGATGATTCGGCCTTTTCCAAGGTATTCTAGTAATTTGACAAGTCAAGATCGTGCCATCACAATTTCCTTCCTAGAACATTAACAATGTTCATTCCTAAATTCATATCTGTGAATTCTGGACCATTACAAGCGGTGCTTAATCGCAAGAAGAAGAAACGAAAGGACAAAACTCCGAAATAGAAATTGGGGTATAAATTGCAGCAAATAAAAGAGAGCATTAACTGTGAATGATAATGATTATAGAAGACAGAAGCAGAGACTTTGAAATATAAGGGAACATATAAAGCTCAACGACAAACCAGAAATTATAAACCATATATCGATGCATATAGCAATATAAAGACACGGGAGAACTAGAAACACTATAAACCCAAGAGTATAGTAGAAGTAAATAGATTCTTCCGGCGGTAGATGAAAAAGAAGAATGACCGATATGAAAGTTAGAAGTATATCGAGAATCAGAGCTGGATGGAGCATATTGATGAATACTTTAAAATATGAGTTGAGGGGGAAAGAATAGAAGGTGATGAAACAGGACTAGGAACTTAGAAATCAACAGATTTAACTCACACAATGGCGGAATAAGTGAATCAAACCCTCTAGTGAATAGGTTAATTTTTTTTTGATTAATTTAGTCAAACCACAACTAAATCAAGTGTGATTAGATCAACACCTAGAGCTATTACTCACCACCTGGGTGATTTGGACTGAGAGAAAATCGGAGGAGCTCACTAGATCTGAGTGTGTGTAACAAATAAGAGGCTTAACCTAAAATGAAGAACATAAGACTTTATATACCCCTGCTGTTGACTCACCCATACGATTCATTCATCACACGTACGAGTTGGCTTCATCAGCCGTACGGGTGATCACTCACTCGTGTCTTCTCATTTAGGTTGTAATTGTGACTTAGCTCAGCATCAACCGTGCGTATGAGCCTGTCAGCCGTACTAGTGAGGCTTCACTCGTACGTCTGACTAAGTCTAACATAGTCAAACATCTAAATCTCGTTCCTGCAGTTCCTGTAACCACATACAAACACGTATAGGATAATAACGAGCAATCATGGTGGCCTGTAAACTGTTGTACCTGCAATGGACGTGGGTAGATGTCTAGGGACTTGCATAAAATGCATCAACAGAAGGTGTGAGTTGTAAGGAAACGAAGGAGGTGAATTTATAAGAAAATCTCCGACAGAACAATTAAAATGGACGATCGCATTTAAAGCGGATCCTAATTCCCTTGATTACCGGAGAGTCAAATCTTATTATGAAGATTTTCTTTAAATCCCTTGAAATCTGGGAATCAATCATATCTACGTCAAATGATAAGATGAATCTACACTTACTCATTTCACTCTTCTATGTTAGCTTCATTCGTACTCTTCATATAAATGGATTGTTTATCCAAATTATTCGCTGATGATAAAACTCTAATTTTCAGCGCGCATGCATCATAAAAACATACTTATTATCATTCACGACCTTTCCACTCAAATTTCGGGACGAAATTTCTTTAACGGGTAGGTACTGTGACAACCCGAAAATTTCTAACCAAATTTAAACTTTAATCTTTATATGTTTTCGACACGATAAGCAATATTTGTTAAGTTAAGTTTCAAGAATTTTAAACTATGTTCATACATTCATTCAACTTCGACCAAGTTTCAACGATTCACGAACCATTAAACGAATATGATTATATATATATATATATATATATATATATATATATATATATATATATATATATATATATATATATATATATATATATATATATATGTATATATGTATATATATTATAACTTGAAACGTAAACAAAATATTAGATTAAATACTTTATATGATTGTATCTGTTTCAAAATGTTTATCAATGGAATTAGAAGATAAGATCAAATGATTAAATTATCAGATATATTGAATTATGATTACAAGTCTCTGTTGAAAGGCCTACGTTGATTTGAGAAATCTTTCCATTTTAACAATATTCGGAAAATGGTAAAGTGATTTATAAATAAGAACAAATTGTCAATCATTGAGAACTAGACAAAGGATAGTGGAAGATTGAATCTCATAAAGACTCGATTGATCTATTTAGTTTTAAACGTACAAAAACGTTTTTAGTTTAAAAAGAACTTTATTATTAAAACGTATATAACTTTTATAAATATCTAGAACCACTTTTGACAACTCATTACTTAACTAGTATGATAAAGATAACGATATTTATATTTTATTTTATATATATAACGATTTAAATTAATATTATATATATTTATACGCGTATTATACGTACATAGTTTTATACTTTTACTATACTTAAACTTTACCTTTACTTTATTTTTACTTTACTTTAACTTTAATAATTCACTTTAATAATTCATACTTTAATAATTCACTTTAATAATTCATACTTTAATAATTCACTTTAATAATTCATACTTTAATAATTCACTTTAATAATTCATACTTTAATAATTCACTTTAATAATTCAAAAATCTATTATAAATAGAATTCAATAGGTTTCATTATTTCATAGAAATTTGAAAATATTTTTCTCTAAACTCTCTCAATCGATTTACATATATATATATTTACTCCGTATTATTTCAAGAAATTATTAGTATACATAAAATATTACGACGGAGTGCTGTCCGAGTGATTTCGAAATTGTTTTTCGAGTGGGATAGGATTAAGGAAATTATGGGTTATAGCTATGGAGGTGATTGAGTATGGTTCATGGGTATGCTCGTGAGGTCAATATAGTGTTTATCATTTCCGTTGCATCTACGTACCTTTCCTGCAATATTGAATCTCAATATTGATACGTGAGTACTCATAATTTAACTTTTACATACTAATAGTGTATCCCTGACTAGTGCTCGAGTATTTAGGATTATGCATGCTTGTACTTTTAATATTGCCCTTAGACAGGTTAGGTTGAATGTTGAATTAGTTACACTTGCGGTTGAGATAAGGTATAAGATATGCATGTCCTTGGAAAGCTAGCGAAAAATTTAGAACTTTTCCTTTAGATATCGAATGGTTTCGATGAACGGATTAGAAGTTATAATCAATTGAATTTTCGATATTTTTATTAAAAATGATTATTATTATCGTCGTTTTTATCGTCGTTCTAGTTTTATCTTATTATTATGATTATTATTATCTTTATCAATAAAAGGGATTTATCATTAAAAATTGTTATTTTTTTTATTATTACTATCATTATTATCGTTAAAGTTATAATTAGTATTATTATTATTATCCAATTATTATTATTATTATTATTATTAGTATTATTATTATTATTATCGTTATTAATATATATATCATTATTTAAAAATGGTTATTGTTATTGTTATTATTATTATTACTATATTATCATTAAGATAATTATTAGTATTATCGTTAATAATGTTATAGTAACTATCATTATTAATATTAGTGTATTTAAAACAAATATTTGTAACACCTAATTATTTTGATTACTATTATTATCATTATTATGAACACGATATAAAAGACGATTAAAAGCTATTAAACGAAACGATTAGGAAATAATGAGTAAGAGTATCATGATGAAATTAAAATATTATAAGATATTGATTTAGATAAAATTATCGTTCTTATTATTTTTATCATTACTATTATTATTAAAAGTATCGTTAGTATTAAAACTATCATTTTAACAAAAATTATCATTTTAATAGAAATGTCATTGTTACTATAAAATATCATTATTATTATTATTTTAAATAGAATTATTATTTTAAATATAATATTAAAAATTATCGTAAATATTAAAGTTATCATAATTAGAATTATCGTTTTATCATAATGTCATCTTAGTAATTATAAATATTGATATTTTTATAATAATAATTATTATTACAAAATAATACAACTTTTACTTACTATCATTATAGATATTATTTTATCAAATAAATATGTGATACAAACATATTTTACTACGTGTAATAACTTACTTTAATAATACCTATCATATTATCTTTATGATATTAAATGAACCCTATAAATTTTATTACTTAATATATATAAAAGTAAATATTTTATTATATAAATTTAATATAAAATTTTATTTATTAATAAATAAATTATATTATTTACTCTAATAAATCTTTTAAAAATATTTAAAAATATAAAATGACGATATTTAAACTATATATTAATCATGTATAGATTTTTGGAAATTATTTTGAGTCAAATTTACTTTTGTTGACTTTTGCATATTAGTCTCGAGCATTAGGATTGTGGTACACTATGACTTAACCTAATTTGTTAGACAAATATTGACCAACACATAAATATATATAATTAATTTAGGTTCGTGAATCCGAGGTCAACCTTGCACTTGTTCAATGACGTTATATGTATTTTTACTACGAAATACAGTATGGTGAGTTTCATTTGCCTTTTTACCCTTTATATTTTTGGGCTGAGAATACATGCGCAACTTTTATAAATGTTTTACGAAATAGACACAAGTACGTGAAACTACATTCTATGGTTGAATTATCGAAATTGAATATGCCCCTTTTTATTAAGTCTGGTAATCTAAGAATTAGGGAACAGACACCCTAATTGACGCGAATCCTAAAGATAGATCTATTGGGCCTAACAAACCCCATCCAAAGTACCGGATGCTTTAGTACTTCGAAATTTATATCATGTCCGAAGGAGGATCCCGGAATGATAGGGGATATTCTTATATGTATCTAGTTAATGTCGGTTACCAGGTGTTCACCATATGAATGATTATTTTTGTCTCTATGCATGGGACGTATATTTATGAGAACTGAAAATGAAATTCTTGTGGTCTATTAAAATGATGGAAATAAATGATTATGATAAACTAATGAACTCACTAACCTTTTGGTTGACACTTTAAAGCATGTTTATTCTCAGGTGTTAAAGAAATCTTCCGCTGTGCATTTGCTCATTTTAAAGATATTACTTGGAGTCTTTCATAGCATATTTCGAAGAACGTTGCATTCGAGTCATGGAGTTCATCAAAGATTATTATTAAATCAATTTATAGTTGGATAGTGGATATTATGAAATGGTATGCATTCCTGTCAATTTTCGATGTAAAGAAAGATTGTCTTTTAAAAACGAATGCAATGTTTGTAAAATGTATCATATAGAGGTCAAATACCTCGCAATGTAATCAACTATTGTGAATCGTTTATAATGTATATGAACGGGTCCTTTCAATACAACCCCTTAACCACTACACCAACTATTTGTATCTCTCTTAACTAGGATTTTAAATCCTATTAATTAGTTTCCTATATTCAATATCTTCTTCCTAACATCAACTATAATCATCATTATTTCCATTATTAATAAGTATTCATTAACATTAATCCCCATGATCATGAATTTAACAAAATCATCATCAATAACAATATCATCGACCCATTATTATTACACTTACATCGTCTCCTCATCAAACACCATCATCATCATCCATATCGTATTCCATATATCATTATCGCAATCATAACTTATTTCATTTGACATCATCTTAACATCCTCCCTTATCATCATGTTCATAACTTCATCATCACTCACCAAAATATCATCACCATTATCCAATTATCAAACCGTCAAAAAAAAAATATAGCATCGGCCTTTAAGCAATATCACTAGCCCAAATAGGAACTGAAACCTGGTAGTCCACACAAGTCCTCGGCACAATCTATGAAAACAAGTTCACGGCCCAATTCAGAAACTGAATAAGCCCAACTCAAAACCTAATTAAACTATCTGATTCATTAACCAATTAAACCGGTGAAACTTGAAAGTGATCGATGGATAAATGGATGTGGGGTTCATCTGGGACACAAAT
This sequence comes from Rutidosis leptorrhynchoides, assembly GCF_046630445.1. Taxonomy (NCBI): domain Eukaryota; kingdom Viridiplantae; phylum Streptophyta; class Magnoliopsida; order Asterales; family Asteraceae; genus Rutidosis; species Rutidosis leptorrhynchoides. Next base: position 237,196,198 of record NC_092339.1, read on the forward strand.
ACATCATCATCTTATTCTTTATTATACAGCACCTTCATCATTCTATGTTTCTTCACTTAATTTAAAAAAAAAAAAAAGTCTCTTTAATTTGTCCCCTTACTGGTCGGCCATAAAAACAAAAGGAACATGTATCATTCTCTCGTTTAATATAATATCATCATCATTCTTTCGGTATCCTTCATCCCCATTATTATAGCGTATCATCTTTTTTTTTAATCGTACAGTGAGTAGAAGTAAAAAGCTTACGTAGCTGCAGGTGAAGTTCTGAGATGGCTTTTGGGTTTGGTTCTCGAATTAAATAGCAAAAGCAAAAGAATATTAATGAAAGTGGTGAGGGGTTGTTCAAGACAACGAAGTAGGAAAACAGAAGGTAATTTGCAGGCGAATGGGAGTAGTAAACAAACGATTATAGCAGTTATATCAATAAACAATTTCCCATGGTGAAGGTTAAGTGACAGAAAGAAAGAAAAAAATAATATAGGTGAGGGTCTGAAGTGGGTGTCGATGGATGGTGTGCCGGTTTAATAATATCGCGTTGTCGATGGCAGGTGGTTTTTCACGAAATGGGTGCAAGTTTGAAGATGGTGATTGATGGTACATGGTGGTTAGTGGTGGTCGTATAAAGGTGGTGGAGATTGTGAGATCGTGGTGGTCGGTGGGTGTGGACAGAAACAGTAAAAAAAAAATATAGCGACTATGATTTGATGATTTTAGTTTAGTATAGTGGTAGTTATTTGGTGTTTGTTAGGGTGGTTGTTTGATCGAACAAGAAATAAGAATAAGGAGTATGTAACTTACTTGAGTGCGAATGGGAGTTCGATAAAAATGGGGTGATGATAAACGAATGGCAAAAATGGTAGTTTGAGGAGATGGTCATCGAACAAGAAGGAATAACATGGGATAGTGATACGTTTATGATGGTTTAGTAGGTTCACAGAAAAATAAGAAAAACAAAAGTGGTGGTTATAGTGATCATGGTGTCGGGTTTTTCCTATATTAAGTAGGGAGTATAGGATAGAGAAGAAGGTGGTGGATCAATGGTTTCAAGATGGTGATGATCGTTGAAGAAGAGTGAAGATGGTAGTTGATTGTTGTAGTTGATTCTCGGTTCCCAAACAGAAACAAAGAAGAGAAATGGGTGTGTGTATGTGTAACTCATGTAATGGATACATATGTATATATAAATATAGAGAGAGTGATTCGATTGTTCTGTGTTATTGTTAAAAGCCAAAACAGAATAAACAAAAAAAGAACAAGTGGTCACAGAATTATTCCAGGCCAATAGAAGAAAACAAAAAAATTAAAAGTGGATATGGATTCTTAACAGATTTTTGTTATCTGTCTAAATCATCTTTATTTTTAGTTAATACTCCGTAATAAATAATAATTATATAATAATAATAATACAATTAATAGTAATAATTATATTCAATAATAATAAATAATAATATAATAAACAAAGATTAATAATTATAATAACCACAAGTTGAAATGTTAATCGTACAAGAATCAAAAGTACACAGTAAGCAATTAGATAAGCCATCGATTCAATTGTCTTTTGTACCGACAGTTTTTACAGACTATGTATCGTCCACTATTTGCAATCAGTGGCAGATAAAAGTCTTCAGAAACATCCTAAATTTTTACAATAAATATCTTTCTTTATTTCATTCATTATGGTATAAAATTCGATCATTAATTATTAATTAAAAATTACATCAACTGTCCCTCTCGATTCTGGGAAAAATATAAAAAGTGTTAAAATTAAATAACTAGATCCTAAATATATTTTTCATAAGCCTAAAATTTATAGAACTCATTTACGGATCACCGTTTATTTTAGTTTCAATATTAACTTATCAAGAGATACGAGACAATCATTGTAAAGCATGCATTGAAAGTCAAGCAGGAATCTCCACTAACATTTGTTTGGTTCTCGTTAATTGACACTTTCGTTCTTTCATGTAAATCACTTTACCATTTTCCGAATATTGTTAAAAAGAACAGATTTCTTAAATCATAGTGGGCTTCATAACAGAGACTCGTAATCATAATCACATTGTATCTGATAATTCAATCATTTGATATTATCTTTTAATTCCGTTTATAATTATATTAAATGTATATTGAAACAAATACGTTCATGTAAAGTATTATACATCTAATACTTTGTTTACGTTTTCAATTAATATAACTAGATCTTATATATACATATCTATACACATAAGTGTTCGTGAATCGTCGAGCATAGTCAAAGGGTAATTGATTATATGAACATAGTTCAACATTTTTGATATTTCAACATTACAGACTTTCCTTATCGTGTCGGAATCATATAAAGATTAAGTTTAAATTTGTTCAAAAATTTCTGGGTCATCACAGTACCTACCCGTTAAAGAAATTTCATCCCGAAATTTGAATGTGGTTGTCACGGTTAACAATAAGAATGTCTTCATGATGAATATGAGTTGATAAAATAGAATTTTATTACCATAGAGTAATATGGATAAAATGATTCGATTACTCGAAGTGTATGAGTGAAGCTATCACAAAAGAGTGAAATGAATAAATGCAGGTTTATCTTAACCGATAACGTAGTCATGTTTGAATTCCTGAATTCAAAGGATTTAAATAAAATCTTCGTAATAAGATTTGATTGTTCGATAATTAAGGAAATTTGGATCTTCTTTGATTAAATGCGATAATCGGTTTTGATTGCTCTGTCGGATATTTCACTATAAATCCACCCCCTTCATTTCCTTATTTTCACACTCCCATTTCTATTTTGAAACTTCATTCTTTTGTTTTCTCTTTTTGCCATTAAGTATCGCAAGTAATGGTTCAGAATTCGTAGGTACGAGATTTGGAATGAACACAACTAATGTTCTGTGAGAGAAATTGTAATAGCATGATCTTGATTGGTTAATTTACCTGAATTTAAGAGAAAAGATAGAACTATCAGGAAGATATGTTCTTGATATGTTTGGAGATTAGGTAGAATGTAAGAGTCGTGTAACATGGCACATGATGACGTTATGATCTGTGAATCATCACGTTCCATTAGAAACTCAACATGACTTACTGTAATATAATCACGTTGATCAAGTGTCATTATATTATACTAACTCATGCTTCAGTTCCCAACACTACTTCAAAAACATTCATATTTTAAATTCGAATTTTTCAGAATTTAGAAACTAAAACAGTTTCCTTTCTGATGTAATACAGATAATGCAAAGAGATAAATTAATATCGAACAATAATATTTATGAAGATATCTTCAGAAATATTGAGGATATTTATAATGAAAGATACGATGATATCTTAGAATTTTAGAATCAATTTGTGATGAAGAAATTCATTCACAATGATTTAGAACAATTACGGAACAAGGCATTCGCTAAAGATTTCATCAGAAACAAAATCATCTGATTCTTTATATACAAGTTTAGTCCTTGTGATTTGTTCAGAGTCTCCTTCATGTTTTGCTCAGTTCATTTTTCAGTACTAAATTTTCTGAGCTTTGCCAACATATCATTCTTTATACTCCAACTTTCGACTGTTAAGATAGTGTACAGTTTTTGCTGCTTCATTCAGCTTTTTCAGAATTCAGAGTATTGATTCGTAGACTGTGTGCTTTTCAGAATTTCAGAATGGAAGATCATAATTCCAAGAGATATGTGTTATATGTATGCATATATCTGTTGAGGTAGAAACGCTGCGAGATTCAAAATACTGATTGTTGGTTCCAGATAATTGGTATAGCAATTCTCGTTACAAGATGCGGGTGAGTATATGATATGGTTATAATTAATAAATATAATGGCTCTTCGGAGAGACTTAAGCCAACGAGTAATGAAGTTGCTGGTAAGTTTACTGCTAATGTGGTGGAATATAAACGGTTCTCCGGCAACGATGATGAAAAGAAAACGTACATATCAAGGTTATAATAAGGTTGTTTTGAACGAAAAGTCGAAGTTGACTTGCTGGAGCTGTGACAAAATTGGCTAATTTGGAAAGAGATTGCAAAGTTATTTTCGGTAATAATAATGCTAAAGGAATTAGAATCGCTATGTGTTAAACGTTTACTCAGGTTCTGAGTGTTTTCAGGTGCATAACTATATGCATCAATCTATTCTTCTGTAGATGAAGTGCGGTTGGTTCATCCTCTCGATTGAGGTGTTTTCAAGAATCATGAAAGGTTTGAACGCGGATTGTAATAGTCAAGATACAAATGAGGTTTAAGATGAAATCAAGTGGCAAACTTGAAGAAATGTTTAGTTTCATATGTTATAATCAATATTTTAATTCATTTTAATTGTCCAATGTTAGTAGTCCACAGTTAGTAATTCAATAATTCATATATAGTTTAATATATGATATTCGAATTAATTAATACGTATTGTGACCCATTGTATACATGTCTCAGACTCGATCACAACTCAAAGTATATATATTATTTTAGAATCAACCTCAACCCTGTATAGCTAACTCGATCATTATCGCATATAGAGTGTCTATGGTTATTCTAAATAATATATATAGATGCGTCGATATGATATGTCAAAACCTTGTATACGTGTCCCGATATTTAAAGTGCGTAAAATAAATAATAGAAATTAAATGATGATAAATAAAATTGCGAGAATTAAAATTGTGATAAATAAATTACGATAAATAACTTGCGATAATTAAAATGTAATAAGGAATTAGGAACAGTTAGCTACGTACAGTTAGCTAGGATATTGTTAGCGTAGATTCTTAACAAAATTTCTCTTAGTTAATTTGTTTGTTTCTAACAAATTTTATTTTATCCAATGTTTTCTTCATTATGCCACTTGTTGGATTCTGTTAAGTCAAAATCCAAATATAAAATTGAATGAAAATGTTTACTCTATGGTGAACGAATTCGTATATCTGTGGATGTAAGTAGGATAGTAAATGACAGTTGAATTAGATTCGAAGAATGAACAGTGTAACTTATTAATGTGAAATCTAAATATTCGTCGGGTATTACCTACCTGTTAAAATATTTTTACCATTAACATTTTGTATGAAAATTTTTAATTACAATCTTTATGAAAATATATATACATATATATTTTATTCAGATGTAATCATGGATTTAATGAGTTAATATGGTATTAATCTCATTTGCTTTTCGGTTTGAGCTAGAATAAATAATCTCTAAGACTTTAGAGATTACATAATCGCCACCTAATAGTTTTCCAATGAAGTTATGAATCAATACTTCATCGTTGATTTTATTAGTACTCCTTGGTATCTATGATGCGTACGACGTTGATTCTCGTGGGACAGATTTTGATGTTGAGGTTTGCAGTGCGGATGAATAAGATCTAGAGTCTGAGATAGTATATAATCGTGACGAGATACTCTGGAAATGAGAGAGAAAATGGTTTCTCGAACAGGTTCGCCCGTAAGTGCTTCAGGTTCTTCGCCAAGAGGTGAATTCGGTCGGTGGAAAGGATCGCCTTCTTCTCATCTCCATTGATTAAGTTGGCTACGAATCCATCAGATGAATTGGTTGATTCATTCCAGTGATGCTGCTTTCGGAGCTTAGGTGAACATCCATGTCGAAATAGCTGTCGGGTTCTGAAGAATTTGAACTAGTGACGAGTTCCATTTCGTACGATTGAGTAAAGATTTTTCGATAGGAAATGATTTCCGGCTATTGGATGGTATTCTAATTGCATAGAATATCTATATATATAGAGTAAAAGATTTCGTAGATTATGGAGAAATTTACGAAATATGCTAGGAAAAGTTTACAGTAACAGATACGCTAAGATATGAATTAGCAGATACGCTAAGATATAAATTTTTGTCTATACACTATTCATGCAATCAATACAGTAAGAGGTGTCTAGACTAAGAATGATAAGCAGGTAATTTTCTAACAAAAATGATAAGTAAAACTTTTGACATGCAGACACGGTCAAAGTCCAGACTCATTAATGCATCTTGATACCTATCAGTTAGACACACTAATGCAAGACCTGGTTCCCTAAGACCACCGTTCTGATACCAACTGAAATCTTCAGTTGGGGACACCACACGTCCTACCCAGTGCCTTCCCAGCTAACCGCCTAGTGACCACTGAGTGTACCTCAGATACTGATTTTAGGGCTGCCTCTCGGCAATTGCCAACCCTCGTAAGGGATCGCAAGGAGTAAGAGCCAATGCCTCATCACAGGTAACACTGTGAGAACCTCCTTTACGACTAACCCGCACCAGCAGTGTTAAAACAGCTCTGATGGCAACTGAAAGGACCCGTCCAAATCCATCTGAATGAATACATTACATTTGGTTACATCGCGAGGTACTTGACCTCTATATAATACATTTTACAAACATTGCATTCGTTTTTAAAATACAAACTTTCATTTCATCGAAAATTGACAGATATGCATATCCTTTCATAATATATCCAAACTATGAATGACTTAATATTGATCTTGATGAACTCGATGACTCGAATGCAACGTCTTTTGAAATATGTCATGAATGACTCCAAGTAATATCTCTAATATGAGCAAATGCACAGCGGAATATTTCTCTAATACCTGAGAATAAACATGCTTTAAAGTGTCAACCAAAAGGTTGGTGAGTTCATATGTTTATCGTAATCAATAATTTCCATATTTCTAATAGACCACAAGATTTCATATTTCAATTTCTCATAAACTTAATCTCATATCAGGCATTTTACAAACTGCATAGAGATAAAAATTCATTCATATGGTGAACACCTGGTAACCGACCTTAACAAGATGCATATAGAATATCCCCATCATTCCGGGACTCCCTTCGGATATGATAAATTCGAAGTACTAAAGCATCCGATACTTTGAATGGGGCTTGTTGGGCCCAATAGATCTATCTTTAAGATTCGGGTCAATTAGGGTGTCTGTTCCCTAATTCTTAGATTACCAGACTTATAAGGGGCATATTCGGTTTAATAATCCAGCCATATAATGTAGTTTTAAGTACTTGTGTCTATTTTGTCAAACATTTATAAAGCAGCGCATGTATTCTCAGTCTCAAAAATATATATTGCAAAAGCATTTAAAAAGGGATCAAATGAAACTCACGATACGATATTTTATAGTAAAAATATGCATACGACGATACTGAACAATGCAGAGTCTACCTCGGATTCACAAACCTATATCAATTGCATATATATTAACACATATCCCATTTAATCAACTAAGTTTACTCATATTTTATAATTTATTAAAATTAATATCTTTATATATAATTATACTTATAATAAATATATGATATATACTTTAATTAAAGTTTTATCAATATAAACGATAATATATTAGTTTAAAACATATTAGTATGTAATATTAGTTGACTTGTAATGTTTTTTTTTATATATAGATAATATTTATTTGTAAAAAAAATTAATTATAATAATACTAAAAATAATAATAGTAATGATAATAATAAAAATGATAATACTGTTAATAATAAAGATACTACTAATAATAAAATGATAAAAATGTTACATGTTAATAATGATAATAATAATAATAAAAGTGATAAAAATAATAGTACTAATAATAATAATAACAATAACAATAATAATAATAATAATAACAACAATAATAATAATGGTGATAGTAATAGTAATACTACCTCAGAGAAGTAGCCCTAAAAAAATGCCCAAGCCCGGGTTTGAACCCGCGACCTCCCGCTAACCCGAAAGTAACCATAACCATTCTTCTGTGTCTGTTTTTCTGATTACTATGATACCTATATTTATATAACCCATTTTCTTCCCGTTTCCCTTTCTTCTTATTTTCTAAAAAAATGCCACAACCGGGGCTCGAACCTGCGACCTCTCGCTTAACACACAACCCCTTAACCACTACACCAACTATTTGTATCTCTCTTAACTAGGATTTTAAATCTTATTAACTAGTTTCCTATATTCAATATCTTCTTCCTAACATTAACTATATTCATCATTATTTCCATCATTAACATTAATCCTCATGATCATGAATTTAACAAAATCATTGTCAATAACAATATCATCGACCCATTATTATTACACTTACATCGTCTCCTCATCAAACACCATCATCATCAATATCGTATTCCATATATCATTATCGTAATCATAACTTATTTCATTCGACATCATCTTAACATCCTCCCTTATCATCATGTTCATAACTTCATCATCACTCACCAAAATATCATCACCATTATCCAATTATCAAACCGTCAAAAAAAAAAAAATATATATATATATATATATATATATATATATATATATATATATATATATATATATATATATATAGCATCGGCCTTTAAGCAATATCACTAGCCCAAATAGGAACTGAAACCTGGTAGTCCACATAAGTCCTCGGCCCAATCTGTGAAAACAAGTTCACGGCCCAATTCAGAAACTAAATAAGCCCAACTCAAAACCTAATTAAACTATCTGATTCATTAACCAATTAAACCGGTGAAACTTGAAAGTGATCGATGGATAAATGGATGTGGGGTTCGTCTGGGACACAAATACATCATCATCTTATTATTTATTATACAGCACCTTCATCATTCTATGTTTCTTCACCTAATTTAAAAAAAAAACGTCACTTTAATTTGTCCCCTTACTGGTCGACCATAAAAATAAAAGGAACATGTATCATTCTCTCGTTTAATATAATATCATCATCATTCTTTCGGTATCCTTCATCCCCATTATTATAGCGTATCAACTTTTTTTTTAATCGTACAGTGAGCAGAAGTAGAAAGCATACGTAGCTGCAGGTGAAGTTCTGAGATGGCTTTTGGGTTTGGTTCTCGAATTAAATAGCAAAAGCAAAAGAATATTAATGAAGGTGGTGTGGGGTTGTTCAAGATAACGAAGTAGGAAAACAGAAGGTAATTTGCAGGTGAATGGGAGTAGTAAACAAATGGTTATAGCAGTTATTATCAACAAACAATTTCCCATGGTGAAGGTTAAGTGACAGAATGAAAGAAAAAAATAATATAGGTGAGGATCTGAAGTGGGTGTCGATGGATGGTGTGCCAGTTTAATAATATTGTGTTGTCGATGGCAAGTGGTTGTTCACGAAATAGGTGCAAGTTTGAAGATGGTGATTGATGGTACATGGTGGTTAGTGGTGGTCGTATAAAGGTGGTGGAGATGGTGAGATCGTGATGGCCGGTGGGTGTGGACAGAAACAGTAAAAAAAATATAGCGACCATGATTTGATGATTTTAGTTTAGTATAGTGGTAGTTATTTGGTGTTTGTTAGGGTGGTTGTTTGATCGAACAAGAAATAAGAATAAGGAGTATGTAACTTACTTGAGAGCCAATGGGAGTTCGATAAAAATGGGGTGATGATAAACGAATGGCAAAAATGGTAGTTTGAGGAGATGGTCATCGAACAAGAAGGAATAACATGGGATAGTGATACATTTATGATGGTTTAGTAGGTTCACAGAAAAATAAGAAAAACAAAGATGGTGGTTATAGTGATCATGGTGTCGGGTTTTTCCTATATTAAGTAGGGAGTATAAGATAGAGAAGAAGGTGGTGGATCAATGGTTTCAAGATGGTGATGATCGTTGAAGAAGAGTGAAGATGGTAGTTGATTGTTGTAGTTGATTCTCGGTTCCCAAACAGAAACAAAGAAGAGAAATGGGTTAAGATTTATATTTTATAATGTATTAAGATTTATATCCTTATATATGATTATATTAATACTTATAATAGGTTATATTATATATATGATATTTAATTAATGTTTTAATAATAATATATGAGTTAATGTATTAAAACATAATTTGTAATATTAGTTATATTTATGTTATATGTAACAATTATATTTTTATATAAATAATATCTGTTGTAATGATAATAATAATGCTAGTTGTAATATTAGTAACACAGATAATGATGGTAATAATAATAATGTTAAAAATAATAATTTTAATGTTAAAATAATAATTATAATGATAATTATTATAATATTCATAAAATTAATAATAATAGTAATTTTAATAAAAATAATAGTAGTATTCATAAAAATAATAATAATGATAAAATTAATAAAAATAATGAAAACTCAAATAATAATAATAATAATAATAATAATAATAATAATAATAATAATAATAATAATAATAATAATAATAATAGGACTACCTTTAAAAGAATAAGTTTAAAAAAAATGCCATTGCCCAGGCTTGAACTCGAGACCTCTCGTTTATCCCACACATGCCTAACGTTACTATGTTCCTTATTTTCTGACATAAAAAGGATTTTAATTCCTTTAATCATCGTTCTCATTAACATCATTCATAGCATCATTTATCATCACTTGTTAATTAACCATTATTATTATAACATTAATAATCATCATCGCCTACCGTATCATTTTGATCATCACTGAATTCATTATTAGTCTCCATCCTCATCGTCATTTATATAATTAACATCTTCTTTACTAATATAACATAATATCATCTTTGTTAACTCGCTGCAATTGCAACACCATCATCGTACATCGTCTCATAGTTAACATCGTCCTTAATCATCATCATCATAAATGTTATCTTTATCACGATCGTAATCATCCTCATCAAGACTATCTTCGATGAGCAGGAACGGGAGGAAAAACATAACTATAACGAGTTGCAGTTGTGGGTTTTGTGCGTTAAAGCAGCCAACTATGTTTAAAGGAGAAAATTTTAAATGGTTCAATTGTTTGATTAATTTGATCCACTAAGCTAGTCCACTAATACAAGTCAAAAAGGGTTTTTGGTGTTCGGTTTATAAAAAAAATAAAAGAAGCAAACGAATTCCAGCAGCATGTAGTTGTTTGATTATGCATAAACAGATGTAGAAACAGCTCGTATGGCAGTAGCAGGAAATAAAACAATTTAAGTGGGTTTGATTACTTACTCGAAACAGAAACCATAATAGTAGCCGTAAAACCTCATGATTTGGTGTTGTAATCAACAAGTAACAAACCACGATGGTTCTTGCATATGAACAGGAAACGAATGGAGTAGTTGAAACAGAAAACGTTTGTAGTCATAGCATTTTTATCGATGGGTTTTGCTGCTGCTCAGGTATGAAGAGAATAAAAGAAGAGAGAGAGAGATATATAGAGAGAGAGTGAGGTGGTTTCGTTCAAGTGGGTTTCGTTGGAGGTGTTCAAAAGATAATGAAGAAATAGCAGTAGCAATGGCTTGTGTGTGATCTTGATGAGAGGGGTTTTTGGTTGCAAATCATGGTGGTGGTGGTAGGTTTCAAACAGAAATATAAATGGGGTGATTATCGACGGCTTTCTAACAGGAGAGAGAGAGAGAGAGAGAGAGAGAGAGAAGTGAGATAGAGAAAGGTGGGTTTTGTTGGGTGGTTCATGATGGTTTCTAGGTGGTGGTTAAAGTGGTGGTACTCCGGTGATGGTGGAAGGTTGTCATGGTGGACGGAGGTGAAAGGTTATCGCGAGAAGGAGAAGAAAGGATGGTGGGTTGTGAGGGTGACGGTTTCATGGTGGTAGTTGGTGATGATGGTGAGTCAGGGTGGTGGCGGATGGTGGTGATCTCTGGGGTGTTTACCGGTGGTTGATGGTTGAAGGTGTGGTGATTGTAGGTTGATCGATCTGTGTATATGTATGTTGCATATATATGCAGATGTATATTGTAGATATATATAGAGAAAAAGATAGCTATATTAAAGAGAAGATGGATTGAGTGATGATTGGTGGTCTGAGTGCATATGTATATAATATATATATATATATATATATATATATATATATATATATATATATATATATATATATATATATATATATATATATATATATATGCTTTCTAAAAACGTAGAATAATGATAATAATTGAAACGTACGAAATACACAGTAAAGCAGCCACCCAAATGGATTGTTGAGCCGACAGTTTTTCACGGATTGCTATATCGTGTCCATTGCTAAACAGTTAACGTATAAAAGTGTTCCTAAAAAATCTAAATTTTTAAATTAAGTTCATTTAATTATTTTAGTCATTTACTGTTTAAAAACTGATCAAAAATGTTCGATAATTATTTATTTTCTGTTCCAATTAACGGAGTACTAATATTTAAACTAAAAATGTAAAAATATTTTTAAAAAATCTAAAATCTTCGTAATCAATTTACAGTCAAACTTTTATCTTAATCCTTTATATATATGTATTAGATCTATATGAACAATAATGAAATGCCAACCGAGTATTTAAGCTCGAAATCAGTTATTTTTAATATATTCTCTCCCTATATATAAACAGTTTTAAATAGCAATTTTTACTACTAAAATAAATATATTATATATTTTTAACAAATAAATTTAATATAATTTTATATATTTACACGTAGCATATATATATATATATATATATATATATATATATATATATATATATATATATATATATATATATATATATATATATATATATATATATATATATATAATTATAATAATAATAGTTTTCATTACATCACATATTATTTTACATAATTATTTCTAACAATTTAATCATGTATTATTTCAAATAATATTTCAAATTATTATATATAAATAAAATATATATGTATATATTTACAAATAGTTGTTCGTGAATCGTCGGGAATGGTCGAAGGTCAATTGAATATATGAAATACATTTCAAAATTTTTGAGACTCAACCTAACAGACTTTGCTTATCGTGTCAAAAATACTAAATCGTATCGAGAGTTTGGCTTAAAATTAGTCGAAATTTTTCGGGTCGTCACACTTGACTCGACAACTTTTGCCTCAGTATCCTTTTTAGGAACCTTACTCTTCACAGGAGAAATTGACCTATGGAAATTCTTTCTCTTTGAATCTACATAGACAACATTTGTCATATATCTTCTAACACGAATTTCATCATTTACAGGTGAACCTGCTGCTCTATGAGCATAAGATGATATGTGATCACTATGCGTTAGGTCAATCTTCTGTCTGGGTGATCTGTACCTTCTAGGAAAATTATCAGCAATGTGTCCAAACACACCACAACTAAAACATTGACAAAATTCTCTATATCCCCTATATGGATTTTGATTATTAGAATTTAAAGAAGAGGGGTCTTGTGTTCTTACAAACATGGGAGAATCATTTAGTCTTTCTCTAGGTACAGGTATAGGTGGAACAATTCTATTAGCAAACTTTGGATTTCTCAAAATTCGACCGGGTTCACTAGATGTTATCACCCTTCTTTTCTTAGAATTATCTCCTAGACCAGTTTTCTTATCTTCTTCATGATCTAAAGCACCTTCAGCGGTGAGAAGTCCCATTCTCAGTTGAACTACACTTTTTGTTCTTTTCAACATAATCATCATAACTAGGAGGTATACAGTCTTCTAGTCGAACGTCAACTATATTGGCGTTAACAAATTTGTTTTGAAAAGGAGGAGATACAGACTTATATCCAATACCCTTACCATTGGTGTCATTAATTTTCACCATTAATGCATTCCATTGTGACGCACTTGCCCAACATTTCATTTTAATTGAAATAGCTTCTAAATTAGCTTTAATACATTTATTTTCTTTCTTTAGTTCATTGATTGTGTCAACACGTTTAATTAAAGCTTGATTTATTTCAAAGTTATAACATTTAAAGTCGTGAATTTGTTTTTTATAAACTTTAATTTTCTCTTTCAACTCGTTTTCAACCTTAGTAGTCACAAGTTTTGCTTGATATTTATCTCGCATCTCTGCATAAGACTTGTTTAAATTATCTAACGTTGTTTTAAATTCAGCACATTTAACACATTCAATGGGTGCATCAGTAGATGGATCAGAAGATACCTGTTGAGCGCTATTTGATGAGGAAGTCTCAGCCATAAATGCCAAGTAGTTTATCTTCTTCCCATCATTGAACTCATCTTCTGATTCTGACGAGTCTATAAGAAACTCTGATGTATCAGCATCTTTACTATTTTTACCTAAATGAATCTGTTCAAGTCTGTCCCAAATATCTTTAGCACTTGTCAATCCAGAAACCTTTTTAAGATCACTTTCTGATAAGCACATCTTAAGTAATTCTACTGCTTGCTGGTTCAATGCTTTAAAATCAGTTTGATCTGCTCCTGTATGATCATTTTTATCTTCGGCCTCTGAATCTGACTTCTTGTCTGATTCATCATCTTCTGAATTTACACTTTCAAGATCTGAACCTTCACCCATGAGAACTAACATCTCTAACTCTACGGCAATCATTCTACCCCATTCGTCTAGTTCTCTGTTAGCATCGAATAATGTTTCTTCACCTTGTTCAGCTGCTAGACTTTCTTCAAACACTGTGGTATCACCATATCTATTCTTCCAACTGTTGAAGTAGTTGTTTTCTGACGATGTTGGTGAGACACTTCCAGATTCAGGTGTACGAGAAACGGAGTCACGTGCCTTCTTGAATTTGTCTTTAACCTGTTTCTCAATCTTCTCTTTTCGAATAGTTGATAATTCTTCAGCTCTTTCAGCATGAGCAGTCAGCTTCTCAATTAAATTTTGATCAGAGACACAGACTGTCTCTTCTTCAGTAATCTTTGCCATGTTAGCCTTGGGTTGTTGATCATCTACATTTAATTTGATAGGCCAGTCATCATCATCTCCATGAATGACAACCAAAGCTTTGTTGGGACTCTCAGATGTGTCTGCTTCAATTCCTTTATCAGTAATGTAAATCTCACGCTTTATTGCTTGACTCTGAGAACTATTTCGATTTAAAGTTCTGATTCCTGAAAGGATTGAGATTACCCTGCTTTTTCTGTTTTATACACTGTCTTGAAATATGACCTAATTCTCCACTGTTGTAGCAAGTAACATTATTTATATCAAACCCCAGTTTGGTATCCTTGGTCAGACTAATCGGTTTCCCAGTTCGTTCTTCGTAATCTCTGGCTCTTCTCACAAGAATTGCCATACCACATATTATATCCATATTCTCTGCTTCATTCTTATCAAGTTGTTGATAATCTTTAGTTGTTAGATGAATGTTACCCACACGAACATCAAGATAATTATCATAAGAATTCACAAGACTTGTTAGTAAAGGTTATCTTCACTAATATTTTCTTTCCCAGCTTTTCTTATGCTTTCTATTTTAAGTACAGATAGAACATCTGATGCAGATGGTGTAGATGACTATGTGGTATTCAAAGTAGGCTGTGTTTGAGTGTTGAGTGAACATGGTGAAACTTGTGGTGGATACGAAGGTTGTTGAGTATTTGAAGTACTGACATTCAAACCATACATACTCTGATTGTTCGTAGCAAAGGCAGTTTGAAACGGTGCATGAGATGATTTAGCAGGTGTGTATCCATTTGGATAATACATTTTGGTGCCCTGAACATGTTTAGACTTCTTCATTTTGTTTAACAACTCTAATTCTTCTTCCTGAAGTCTTGTTAGCATTACCGTTGGAATGGAATGGTTTCTTATTAACTATGAAAACTATCTCCACTAGTTTTCATAGTTAATAAGAAACCATTCCATTCCAACGGTAATGCTCCAGATAGACATACCATTTTATCCTTCTATTCAATGGTTACATCATGCTTGTGTAATTCATCCAGCAAATCACGATATCTTTCGACCAAATCTGTAATAGATTCTCTAACTTGCTAACGAAAACGATCAAACTCAGCCTTCAACTCTAAACCTTTTCTAGCTCTATAAGCAGTGTTTCCTTCATTGAATGTACGAAGTTCTTCCCATATCTTGAATGAGTTATCATGACATAGAAATCGATGGAAAACCGGACCATCAAGGGCACTTGTCAAATTACAGTACATCTTCTTCTCCAAGTTATACTCATCACGTTCCTCAGAAGGCATATTATGCAAACTATACAACTCATTTGTAACTGATGAACGTGGCCATTGAAATTTTGATTCAATGTACTTCCAAAGCTTCGAGTCCTGACCATCAGACCAAATCTTAAATCTTGACTTCCATGTAGAGTAGTTATCCATATTCATTAACCTTTGACATTTCGTACCACTCCAGGATTCACTTTCAGCAAGGAGTAATCGTTGAGTCATACTTGTGATACTCTGAACTAACGGTGCAGCCCAACGCATATTCGTTCAAATTAAACATCTTGATAAAATTACCAAACAAGGTAAACCGTGCGATTCAGTAACTCAACCGTGCGAGTCACAAATTTTCTGCCTTCAACCATACGTGTCACAAAAACTCAAACGTGCGTGTGACCTTAACTTCTCAACAGGTAATAACACAAAGTCAAACATGTGTATTAGATCAATCGTATGATGAATCGTGTATGATTCAATGATCAACCGTGTGATCAATCGTGCAAATTACTTGTGATCGTCAAATCAAGTTGTGTTCTTGCTAAATCGTACGGATGATCTCACTCATGAGATCAAGCGTGCGAGTGACTGTTCTTCAGCTGACTCAACCGTGTGACCTGCTGTTAACACCCAAATCACCCTAAAACGCTAGAAAATGATGTAAATCACTAATTTCTTTGTCCACAAGCTAGATTAGCACTAAACTAACATAAACACACTCAAATCACTATTACAAATTTAAAAATGATAACTTTTTTAGCCAAAAACCCTCAAAAAATATAAAACCCAAAATAACTAGCTCAAAATCAAGCACATATCACTAGATGATGTTGTTTTCTAAACCAACACTCTGATACCACTGATGAAACATGATTTGAATCTTCGAATCCAACTGATTTGACACACACAAGGGCGGAATAAGTGAATCAAACCTTCTAGTGAATAGGTTTTGCCTTTTTGGATTAATTTGGTCAAACCACACAAGGATTGTGTGATTAGATCAACACATTGAGCTATTATTCACCTTTAGCAAGGATTTCGGCTTGAAGCATAGAGAGAATCGGACAGGTTACCAGATCTGAGTGATACACAATGAAAGGCTTAACCTAAAATAAAGAACATAACACAAAATATATACCCCTGCTATTAAGTCAATCGCACGAGTCATGTCTCCCTCGTACGAGTGGACAGACTTAGGCATACGGTTGATCACTCACTCGTGTAAGTGTCATCAGATTAGGTTTGTGACTTAGCCTAGCACACTCGGGCGTATGAGCTTGTAATCCGTACGAGTGAGGCTTCACTCGTAAGTCTGACTGAGTCTAAGATAGTCATGTAGTGACCCGAACTTTTCCATGTTTATATATATTAATTGAGATTGATATTTACATGATTAAATGTTTCCAACATGTTAAGCAATCAAACTTGTTAAGACTTAATTAATTGAAATAGGTTTCATGTAGACAATTGACCACCCAAGTTGACCGGTGATTCACGAACGTTAAAACTTGTAAAAACTATAGGATGACATATATATGGTTATATATATAGTTAACATGATATTATGATAAGTAAACATATAATTAAGTATATTAACAATGAACTACATATGTAAAAACAAGACTACTAACTTAATGATTTTGAAACGAGACATATATGTAACGATTATCGTTGTAACGACATTTAATGTATATATATCATATTAAGAGATATTCGTACATCATAATATCATGATAATATAATAATTTAAAATCTCTTTTGATATTATAAACATTGGGTTAACAACATTTAACAAGATCGTTAACCTAAAGGTTTCAAAACAACATTTACATGTAACGACTAACGATGACTTAACGACTCAGTTAAAATGTATATACATGTAGTGTTTTAATATGTATTCATACACTTTTGAAAGACTTCAAGACACTTATCAAAATACTTCTACTTAACAAAAATGCTTACAATTACATCCTCGTTCAGTTTCATCAACAATTCTACTCGTATGCACCCGTATTCGTACTCGTACAATACACAGCTTTTAGATGTATGTACTATTGGTATATACACTCCAATGATCAGCTCTTAGCAGCCCATGTGAGTCACCTAACACATGTGGGAACCATCATTTGGCAACTAGCATGAAATATCTCATAAAATTACAAAAATATGAGTAATCATTCATGACTTATTTACATGAAAACAAAATTACATATCCTTTATATCTAATCCATACACCAACGACCAAAAACACCTACAAACACTTTCATTCTTCAATTTTCTTCATCTAATTGATCTCTCTCAAGTTCTATCTTCAAGTTCTAAGTGTTCTTCATAAATTCCAAAAGTTCTAGTTTCATAAAATCAAGAATACTTTCAAGTTTGCTAGCTCACTTCCAATCTTGTAAGGTGATCATCCAACCTCAAGAAATCTTTGTTTATTACAGTAGGTTATCATTCTAATACAAGGTAATAATCATATTCAAACTTTGGTTCACTTTCTATAACTATAACAATCTTATTTCAAGTGATGATCTTACTTGAACTTGTTTTCGTGTCATGATTTTGCTTCAAGAACTTCGAGCCATCCAAGGATCCATTGAAGCTAGATCCATTTTTCTATTTTCCAGTAGGTTTATCCAAGGAACTTAAGGTAGTAATGATGTTCATAACATCATTCGATTCATACATATAAAGCTATCTTATTCGAAGGTTTAAACTTGTAATCACTAGAACATAGTTTAGTTAATTCTAAACTTGTTCGCAAACAAAAGTTAATCCTTCTAACTTGACTTTTAAAATCAACTAAACACATGTTCTATATCTATATGATATGCTAACTTAATGATTTAAAACCTGGAAACACGAAAAACACCGTAAAACCGGATTTACGCCGTCGTAGTAACACCGCGGGCTGTTTTGGGTTAGTTAATTAAAAACTATGATAAACTTTGATTTAAAAGTTGTTATTCTGAGAAAATGATTTTTATTATGAACATGAAACTATATCCAAAAATTATGGTTAAACTCAAAGTGGAAGTATGTTTTCTAAAATGGTCATCTAGACGTCGTTCTTTCGACTGAAATGACTACCTTTACAAAAACGACTTGTAACTTATTTTTCCGACTATAAACCTATACTTTTTCTGTTTAGATTCATAAAATAGAGTTCAATATGAAACCATAGCAATTTGATTCACTCAAAACGGATTTAAAATGAAGAAGTTATGGGTAAAACAAGATTGGATAATTTTTCTCATTTTAGCTACGTGAAAATTGGTAACAAATCTATTCCAACC
Source organism: Rutidosis leptorrhynchoides (assembly GCF_046630445.1). Lineage (NCBI taxonomy): Eukaryota > Viridiplantae > Streptophyta > Magnoliopsida > Asterales > Asteraceae > Rutidosis > Rutidosis leptorrhynchoides. Next base: position 237,215,382 of record NC_092339.1, read on the forward strand.
ATAACTTAATCAACTTGTATTATATATTATGTAATCTTGAGATACCATAGACACGTATACAATGTTTCGACCTATCATGTCGACACATCTATATATATTTCGGAACAACCATAGACACTCTATATGTGAATGTTGGAGTTAGCTATACAGGGTTGAGGTTGATTCCAAAATATATATAGTTTGAGTTGCAATCAATACTGAGATACGTATACACTGGGTCATGGATTGATTCAAGATAATATTTATCGATTTATTTCTGTACATCTAACTGTGGACAACTAGTTGTAGGTTACTAACGAGGACAGCTGACTTAATAAACTTAAAACATCAAAATATATTAAAAGTGTTGTAAATATATTTTGAACATACTTTGATATATATGTATATATTGTTATAGGTTCGTGAATCAACCAGTGGCCAAGTCTTACTTCCCGACGAAGTAAAAATCTGTGAAAGTGAGTTATAGTCCCACTTTTAAAATCTAATATTTTTGGGATGAGAATACATGCAGGTTTTATAAATGATTTACAAAATAGACACAAGTATGTGAAACTACATTCTATGGTTGAATTATCGAAATCGAATATGCCCCTTTTTATTAAGTCTGGTAATCTAAGAATTAGGGAACAGATACCCTAATTGACGCGAATCCTAAAGATAGATCTATTGGGCCTAACAAACCCCATCCAAAGAACCGGATGCTTTAGTACTTCGAAATTTATATCATATCCGAAGGGTGTCCCGGAATGATGGGGATATTCTTATATATGCATCTTGTTAATGTCGGTTACCAGGTGTTCACCATATGAATGATTTTTATCTCTATGTATGGGATGTGTATTGAAATATGAAATCTTGTGGTCTATTATTATGATTTGATATATATAGGTTAAACCTATAACTCACCAACATTTTTGTTGACGTTTTAAGCATGTTTATTCTCAGGTGATTATTAAGAGCTTCCGCTGTCGCATACTTAAATAAGGACGAGATTTGAAGTCCATGCTTGTATGATATTGTGTAAAAACTGCATTCAAGAAACTTATTTTGTTGTAACATATTTGTATTGTAAACCATTATGTAATGGTCGTGTGTAAACAGGATATTTTAGATTATCATTATTTGATAATCTACGTAAAGCTTTTTAAAACCTTTATCTATGAAATAAAGGTTATGGTTTGTTTTAAAAATGAATGCAGTCTTTGAAAAACATCTCATATAGAGGTCAAAACCTCGCAACGAAATCAATTAATATGGAACGTTTTTAATCAATAAGAACGGGACATTTCAGTTGGTATCCGAGCGTTGGTCTTAGAGAACCAGAAAATTTGCATTAGTTTGTCTTATCGAGTTTGTTAGGATGCATTAGTGATTCTGGACTTCGACCGTGTTTTCTTTAAAAATGATTGCTTAACATTTTTGTTGGAAACTATATATTTTTAACATATGAATATTATGTGATATATTAATCTCTTAATGTGTTTGATATTATGTGATAGATGTCTACCTCTAGAACAAGTCCCATTGACTCACCTAATAATAATGAAGAGTCAAATATAAATTAGAATGATTCGTGGACTGATTCACAAGTTCCCGAAGAGGAACCGGAAGAAGAGTCGGAACCGGAAGAAGAATCGGAACCGGAAGAAGAATCGGAACCGGAAGAAGAATCAGAACCGGTGGGGGAAATAATAAAACGGTTAAGTAAAAGAGAATCCTCAACCAACCGACCAAGGTTAATTATGGTCAATGGTGTTTCCGCCAAGGAAGCAAAATATTGGGAGGATTACCAATTCTCCGATGAATCGGATTCCGACGAGAATTCCAATGATGTTATAGAAATTACCCCAACTGAATTTAAAAAGGCAAAAGAAAATAATAAGGGAAAGGGCATAAAAATAGAGAAATCTAATTCTAACCCCGATGAACTTTATATGTATCTTCAACCCCCGAAGTCCTTAAGTTGTAACAATGACCTGGGAACCTCTAAACCACCAGGTTTTTCTAAACCAATGTGGACAACGACGGCTCGTATTAGGGGAACATCATATATCCCTAGAAACTTGGCAAAACGAACCAAAACCGAAGAAGAAGAAACGAGCGAGTCGGAATAAGATAGTTGTATTCGTGTGGTGTAATATATGTAATATAGTGTTCTTATGCTTTATGATATATGTAAAAATTGCTTGTATTAATAAGTATTTTTTTTATGAATCTAACTCTTGTCTATTTTACAGTTTAAAAACACAAAATGGATAGACAACCCAATATTTTAAGAGACCTACCCGGAGACATGATTGATGAAATCTTGTCTAGAGTCGGCAAGAATTCCTCGGCACAACTATTTAAGGCGAGATCAGTTTGTAAGACATTCGAAGAACGTTCCAAGAATGTCTTGGTTTATAAGAGACTTTCGTTTGAAAGATGGGGGATATCACATTGGGAAACCCATAAGTTACGATGTGTTTACTTTGACGCATATATTGCGGGGAACCCAAATGCTATTTTACGCAACGGGTTAAGAAATTATTTTGACTCAATATATCCGAATATTGGACTTCGTGATTTAGAAAAAGCGGCTAACATGCAACATAAAGAAGCATGTTATGCTTACGGATTAGTAATGTTCGCTTCTCACCAAAGTGAGAACAAGAACATCGGGCTACAACTATTAAACAAAACGTTTCCAAAAGTGACGGAGTCGGTAATTGGGGTAAGAAATGAGGTTTTTAGATTGTTACGGGACTGTTGGACATTACGTAACCCTCGTCCCTTTGACGATGTTACAACACGCTGTCTTATCAACGACCATAACGGTTATGTTCCACAAGACCAAGGATGGGAAGTAATCCTAGTAAAACCAGAATGCATGACTTGTTTCTGGACGTATGAATTACGTGTCTTTATTGCCTTTGTTGAACGACTTGTGTACTAGCTAGAATTATCTTCACAGCCATCTAGTATCAAATTTATTGTGTGCTATATTTCATGCTATATGTAAAATAAGCGGTATTGTAAGTTTGTAAAATATTGTGTAAAAGTTTGAACGCGAAATATTATTATAATCAGTTTTTCATATAGAATTGTAGTAGTTGAATTGTATATTAGCTACTAAGTATGAACTTAACGGGTAGGTACTACCCGAATTTAAACTTATAAAACGCTAATATGAAGAAAAAGCTTTTATAAATGAGTTCATATTATGCTACGAAATACTATTGACTACTCTTAATATTCTGTATGATTAACTTGTTCATTTGACTATTTTGAAGGAAATGGCACCGACTACTCGACACACCTTGAATATGAGCCAAGAGGAATTTCGTGCCTTTCTTGCTTCAAACATAGCCGCAGTATAGGCTGCGCTACATACCAACAATAACCTTGGATCTAGCAGTACAGGAAATCGTGTAGGATGCACCTACAAAGAATTCACTGCCTGCAAACCTTTGGAATTTGATGGAACCGAAGGACCGATCGGATTGAAACGGTGGACCGAGAAGGTCGAATCGGTGTTTGCCATAAGTAAGTGTACTGAAGAGGACAAAGTGAAGTACGCTAAGCATACCTTCACAGGTTCTGCGTTAACATGGTGGAATACCTATCTAGAGCAAGTGGGACAAGACGATGCGTACGCACTACCGTGGTCAGCATTCAAGCACTTGATGAACGAGAAGTACCGTCCCAGAACCGAGGTCAATAAGCTCAAGACAGAACTTAGAGGGTTACGAACCCAAGGATTTGATATTACCACGTACGAAAGACGATTCACAGAATCGTGCCTATTGTCTCCGGGAGCATTCGAAGATGAGGAAGAGAAGATCGACGCGTTTGTGAAAGGATTACCGGAAAGAATCCAAGAAGATATAAGTTCACACGAGCCCGCCTCCATACAACAGGCATGTAGAATGGCTCACAAACTAGTGAACCAGATTGAAGAAAGAATTAAAGAACAGACTGCTGAAGAGGCCAATGTGAAGCAAGTCAAAAGAAAGTGGGAGGAAAATGGTGATAAGAATCACCAATACAACAACAACAGCAATCGCAACAATTATCCCAACAATCGCAACATCAATCGCAACTACAACAAACGGCCCAACAACAACAACAACAACAACAACAACAACAACAACAACAACAACAACAACAACAACAACAGCAACTACAACAATCATTCCAACAACAATAATAACCGCAACAACAACAACAACAATCAGAAGCAGCTATGCCAAAGGTGTGAAAAGTATCACTCGGGGTTCTGCACCAAATTTTGCAACAAGTGTAAAAGAAATGGTCATAGCGTGGCGAAGTGTGAGGTCTATGGACCAGGGGTTAATAGAACGAAAGGAACAAATGGTGTCGGAACGAGTAATGGCGGAGCAAGTAGTGTCGGAGGAAGCTATGCCAATGTAGTTTGTTATAAATGTGGAAAACCGGGCCACATTATTAGAAATTGCCCAAACCAGGAGAACACGAATGGACAAGGCCGCGGAAGAGTTTTCAATATTAATGCGGCAGAGGCACAGGAAGACCCGGAGCTTGTTACGGGTACGTTTCTTATTGACAATAAATCTGCTTACGTTTTATTTGATTCGGGTGCGGATAGAAGCTATATGAGTAGAGATTTTTGTGCTAAATTAAGTTGCCCATTGACGCCTTTGGATAGTAAATTTTTACTCGAATTAGCAAATGGTAAATTAATTTCAGCAGATAATATATGTCGGAATCGAGAAATTAAACTGGTTAGCGAAACATTTAAGATTGATTTGATACCAGTAGAGTTAGGGAGTTTTGATGTGATAATCAGTATGGACTGGTTGAAAGAAGTGAAAGCAGAGATCGTCTGTTACAAAAATGCAATTCGCATTATACGAGAAAAAGGAAAACCCTTAATGGTGTACGGAGAAAAGGGCAACACGAAGCTACATCTTATTAGTAATTTGAAGGCACAAAAACTAATAAGAAAAGGTTGCTATGCTGTTCTAGCACACGTCGAGAAAGTACAAACTGAAGAAAAGAGCATCAATGATGTTCCCATTGCAAAAGCATTTCCCGATGTATTTCCGAAAGAATTACCGGGATTACCCCCACATCGATCCGTTGAATTTCAAATAGATCTTGTACCAGGAGCTGCACCAATAGCTCGTGCTCCTTACAGACTCGCACCCAGCGAGATGAAAGAACTGCAAAGCCAATTACAAGAACTTTTAGAGCGTGGTTTCATTCGACCAAGCACATCACCGTGGGGAGCTCCTGTTTTGTTTGTCAAGAAGAAAGATGGTACATTCAGGTTGTGTATCGACTACCGAGAGTTGAACAAACTTACCATCAAGAACCGCTACCCACTACCGAGAATCGAAGACTTATTTGATCAACTACAAGGCTCGTCTGTTTATTCAAAGATTGACTTACGTTCTGGGTATCATCAAATGCGGGTGAAAGAAGATGATATTCCAAAGACTGCTTTCAGAACACGTTACGGTCATTACGAGTTTATGGTCATACCGTTTGGCTTAACTAATGCACCAGCTGTGTTCATGGACCTTATGAACCGAGTGTGTGGACTATACCTTGACAAGTTTGTCATTGTTTTCATTGATGACATACTTATTTACTCAAAGAATGACCAAGAACACGGTGAACATTTGAGAAAGGTGTTAGAAGTATTGAGGAAGGAAGAATTGTACGCTAAGTTTTCAAAGTGTGCATTTTGGTTGGAAGAAGTTCAATTCCTCGGTCACATAGTGAACAAAGAAGGTATTAAGGTGGATCCGGCAAAGATAGAAACTGTTGAAAAGTGGGAAACCCCGAAAACTCCGAAACACATACGCCAGTTTTTAGGACTAGCTGGTTACTACAGAAGGTTCATCCAAGACTTTTCCAGAATAGCAAAACCCTTGACTGCATTAACGCATAAAGGGAAGAAATTTGAATGGAATGATGAACAAGAGAAAGCGTTTCAGTTATTGAAGAAAAAGCTAACTACGGCACCTATATTGTCATTGCCTGAAGGGAATGATGATTTTGTGATTTATTGTGACGCATCAAAGCAAGGTCTCGGTTGTGTATTAATGCAACGAACGAAGGTGATTGCTTATGCGTCTAGACAATTGAAGATTCACGAACAAAATTATACGACGCATGATTTAGAATTAGGCGCGGTTGTTTTTGCATTAAAGACTTGGAGACACTACTTATATGGGGTCAAAAGTATTATATATACCGACCACAAAAGTCTTCAACATATATTTAATCAGAAACAACTAAATATGAGGCAGCGTAGGTGGATTGAATTGTTGAATGATTATGACTTTGAGATTCGTTACCACCCGGGGAAGGCAAATGTGGTAGCCGATGCCTTGAGCAGGAAGGACAGAGAACCCATTCGAGTAAAATCTATGAATATAATGATTCATAATAACCTTACTACTCAAATAAAGGAGGCGCAACAAGGAGTTTTAAAAGAGGGAAATTTAAAGGATGAAATACCCAAAGGATCGGAGAAGCATCTTAATATTCGGGAAGACGAAACCCGGTATAGGGCTGAAAGGATTTGGGTACCAAAATTTGGAGATATGAGAGAAATGGTACTTAGAGAAGCTCATAAAACTAGATACTCAATACAGCCTGGAACGGGGAAGATGTACAAGGATCTCAGGAAATATTTTTGGTGGCCGGGTATGAAAGCCGATGTTGCTAAATACGTAGGAGAATGTTTGACGTGTTCTAAGGTCAAAGCTGAGCATCAGAAACCATCAGGTCTACTTCAACAACCCGAAATCCCGGAATGGAAATGGGAAAACATTACCATGGATTTCATCACTAAATTGCCAAGGACTGCAAGTGGTTTTGATACTATTTGGGTAATAGTTGATCGTCTCACCAAATCAGCACACTTCCTGCCAATAAGAGAAGATGACAAGATGGAGAAGTTAGCACGACTGTATTTGAAGGAAGTCGTCTCCAGACATGGAATACCAATCTCTATTATCTCTGATAGGGATGGCAGATTTATTTCAAGATTCTGGCAGACATTACAGCAAGCATTAGGAACTCGTCTAGACATGAGTACTGCCTATCATCCACAAACTGATGGGCAGAGCGAAAGGACGATACAAACGCTTGAAGACATGCTACGAGCATGTGTTATTGATTTCGGAAACAGTTGGGATCGACATCTACCGTTAGCAGAATTTTCCTACAACAACAGCTACCATTCAAGCATTGAGATGGCGCTGTTTGAAGCACTTTATGGTAGAAAGTGCAGGTCTCCGATTTGTTGGAGTGAAGTGGGGGATAGACAGATTACGGGTCCGGAGATTATACAAGAAACTACCGAGAAGATCATCCAAATTCAACAACGGTTGAAAACCGCCCAAAGTCGACAAAAGAGCTACGCTGACATTAAAAGAAAAGATATAGAATTTGAAATTGGAGAGATGGTCATGCTTAAAGTTGCACCTTGGAAAGGCGTTGTTCGATTTGGTAAACGAGGGAAATTAAATCCAAGGTATATTGGACCATTCAAGATTATTGATCGTGTCGGACTAGTAGCTTACCGACTTGAGTTACCTCAACAACTCGCGGCTGTACATAACACTTTCCACGTCTCGAATTTGAAGAAATGTTTTGCTAAAGAAGATGTCACTATTCCGTTAGATGAAATCCAAATTAACGAAAAACTTCAATTCATCGAAGAACCCGTCGAAATAATGGATCGTGAGGTTAAAAGACTTAAGCAAAACAAGATACCAATTGTTAAGGTTCGATGGAATGCTCGTAGAGGACCTGAGTTCACCTGGGAGCATGAAGATCAGATGAAGAAGAAATACCCGCATCTATTTCCAGAAGATTCGTCAACACCTTCAACAGCTTAAAATTTCGGGACGAAATTTATTTAACGGGTAGGTACTGTAGTGACCCGAACTTTTCCATGTTTATATATATTAATTGAGATTGATATTTACATGATTAAATGTTTCCAACATGTTAAGCAATCAAACTTGTTAAGACTTAATTAATTGAAATAGGTTTCATGTAGACAATTGACCACCCAAGTTGACCGGTGATTCACGAACGTTAAAACTTGTAAAAACTATATGATGACATATATATGGTTATATATATAGTTAACATGATATTATGATAATTAAACATATCATTAAGTATATTAACAATGAACTACATATGTAAAAACAAGACTACTAACTTAATGATTTTGAAACGAGACATATATGTAACGATTATCGTTGTAACCACATTTAATGTATATATATCATATTAAGAGATATTCGTACATCATAATATCATGATAATATAATAATTTAAAATCTCTTTTGATATTATAAACATTGGGTTAACAACATTTAACAAGATCGTTAACCTAAAGGTTTCAAAACAACATTTACATGTAACGACTAACGATGACTTAACGACTCAGTTAAAATGTATATACATGTAGTGTTTTAATATGTATTCATACACTTTTGAAAGACTTCAATACACTTATCAAAATACTTCTACTTAACAAAAATGCTTACAATTACATCCTCGTTCAGTTTCATCAACAATTCTACTCGTATGCACCCGTATTCGTACTCGTACAATACACAGCTTTTAGATGTATGTACTATTGGTATATACACTCCAATGATCAGCTCTTAGCAGCCCATGTGAGTCACCTAACACATGTGGGAACCATCATTTGGCAACTAGCATGAAATATCTCATAAAATTACAAAAATATGAGTAATCATTCATGACTTATTTACATGAAAACAAAATTACATATCCTTTATATCTAATCCATACACCAACGACCAAAAACACCTACAAACACTTTCATTCTTCAATTTTCTTCATCTAATTGATCTCTCTCAAGTTCTATCTTCAAGTTCTAAGTGTTCTTCATAAATTCCAAAAGTTCTAGTTTCATAAAATCAAGAATACTTTCAAGTTTGCTAGCTCACTTCCAATCTTGTAAGGTGATCATCCAACCTCAAGAAATCTTTGTTTCTTACAGTAGGTTATCATTCTAATATAAGGTAATAATCATATTCAAACTTTGGTTCAATTTCTATAACTATAACAATCTTATTTCAAGTGATGATCTTACTTGAACTTGTTTTCGTGTCATGATTTTGCTTCAAGAACTTCGAGCCATCCAAGGATCCATTGAAGCTAGATCCATTTTTCTATTTTCCAGTAGGTTTATCCAAGGAACTTAAGGTAGTAATGATGTTCATAACATCATTCGATTCATACATATAAAGCTATCTTATTCGAAGGTTTAAACTTGTAATCACTAGAACATAGTTTAGTTAATTCTAAACTTGTTCGCAAACAAAAGTTAATCCTTCTAACTTGACTTTTAAAATCAACTAAACACATGTTCTATATCTATATGATATGCTAACTTAATGATTTAAAACCTGGAAACACGAAAAACACCGTAAAACCGGATTTACGCCGTCGTAGTAACACCGCGGGCTGTTTTGGGTTAGTTAATTAAAAACTATGATAAACTTTGATTTAAAAGTTGTTATTCTGAGAAACTGATTTTTATTATGAACATGAAACTATATCCAAAAATTATGGTTAAACTCAAAGTGGAAGTATGTTTTCTAAAATGGTCATCTAGACGTCGTTCTTTCGACTGAAATGACTACCTTTACAAAAACGACTTGTAACTTATTTTTCCGACTATAAACCTATATTTTTTCTGTTTAGATTCATAAAATAGAGTTCAATATGAAACCATAGCAATTTGATTCACTCAAAACGGATTTAAAATGAAGAAGTTATGGGTAAAACAAGATTGGATAATTTTTCTCATTTTAGCTACGTGAAAATTGGTAACAAATCTATTCCAACCATAACTTAATCAACTTGTATTATATATTATGTAATCTTGAGATACCATAGACACGTATACAATGTTTCGACCTATCATGTCGACACATCTATATATATTTCGGAACAACCATAGACACTCTATATGTGAATGTTGGAGTTAGCTATACAGGGTTGAGGTTGATTCCAAAATATATATAGTTTGAGTTGTGATCAATACTGAGATACGTATACACTGAGTCGTGGATTGATTCAAGATAATATTTATCGATTTATTTCTGTACATCTAACTGTGGACAACTAGTTGTAGGTTACTAACGAGGACATCTGACTTAATAAACTTAAAACATCAAAATATATTAAAAGTGTTGTAAATATATTTTGAACATACTTTGATATATATGTATATATTGTTATAGGTTCGTGAATCAACTAGTGGCCAAGTCTTACTTCCCGACGAAGTAAAAATCTGTGAAAGTGAGTTATAGTCCCACTTTTAAAATCTAATATTTTTGGGATGAGAATACATGCAGGTTTTATAAATGATTTACAAAATAGACACAAGTATGTGAAACTACATTCTATGGTTGAATTATCGAAATCGAATATGCCCCTTTTTATTAAGTCTGGTAATCTAAGAATTAGGGAACAGATACCCTAATTGACGCGAATCCTAAAGATAGATCTATTGGGCCTAACAAACCCCATCCAAAGAACCGGATGCTTTAGTACTTCGAAATTTATATCATATCCGAAGGGTGTCCCGGAATGATGGGGATATTCTTATATATGCATCTTGTTAATGTCGGTTACCAGGTGTTCACCATATGAATGATTTTTATCTCTATGTATGGGATGTGTATTGAAATATGAAATCTTGTGGTCTATTATTATGATTTGATATATATAGGTTAAACCTATAACTCACCAACATTTTTGTTGACGTTTTAAGCATGTTTATTCTCAGGTGATTATTAAGAGCTTCCGCTGTCGCATACTTAAATAAGGACGAGATTTGGAGTCCATGCATGTATGATATTGTGTAAAAACTGCATTCAAGAAACTTATTTTGTTGTAACATATTTGTATTGTAAACCATTATGTAATGGTCGTGTGTAAACAGGATATTTTAGATTATCATTATTTGATAATCTACGTAAAGCTTTTTAAAACCTTTATCTATGAAATAAAGGTTATGGTTTGTTTTAAAAATGAATGCAGTCTTTGAAAAATGTCTCATATAGAGGTCAAAACCTCGCAACGAAATCAATTAATATGGAACGTTTTTAATCAATAAGAACGGGACATTTCAAGTCAAACTTCCATATCTTGTTCATGCAGTACCTGTAGACGCATGTAAACATAGATAGTATAACAGCGAGCAATCAATGTAACCTACTAACTGAAGTACCTGCCATGGACGTATGGTAGATTTCTAGGGACTCATGAAAAATGCACTAACATTGCCAAACTTCCAAACATTCAAATTGACCTATCTCTTCTTGCATAGTTATTACCCAATTCGGATCAACTAAAGCATGAGCAACTGAAGTTGGTTCAATCTTACTGAGAAAGGCAGTATATAAACACATGTTTCGAGTAGCCCTTCGAGTTGAGACTGGAGCAGTAGCATCACCAATGATAGGATCAATTGGATGACTTTTAGTCCATCGGTTGGTATGTTGAAGAGGTCCTGTATCAGTGGTATCCTTTGAAACATCAACCATTGTTGACGTTGAGCCATGATCCTATTGTTTTGATGTAACGTTATCCAATAGGTCTGTTTGAATTTCTAGAGAAACAACTGGAATAAAATCATCTAATGCATCTTGAACTAGATCAAGATTAGCATCTGGAGGTGGGAAGGAGGATGAAGAAACAACATGTGTATCATTTGGTGTTGTGTCTTTATCATAGAGACTTGGTTGTGTCTCCACGATAATTGATTGTGTTGGTGTATCCAGTACGGCATGATCATTTGAATTTATTTGAGAAGAATAAAGTCTATCAAACAAGATATCCAATTCCTCTTGAGTTACATGCGGAAGAAGTAGTAGCTAGGTTAGGATCCGGTTTTGACCTGAGTTGTTCAAAAGCCAATACCAATAACTCTTTAAAATGAATATTGATGCTTTCCTTTATCGTCTGTGTTATTTTGTGATAAACACGATAAGCCACTTTGTTCGATGAGTAACCGAGAAATATGGCCTGATCGCCATGAGCATTAAACTTTCGGATGCTCTTAACATGTTCGTTAAAAGAGCGATGAGTTTTCTTGATGAACTCAATGATCATGGCGGGGTTTCTGATTTAGTTCGTAAAAGAAAAATCCATGTAAATCGGGTATAGTCATCAACAACGACAAGCACATGTTTCCAGCCACCGAGTCTAGAAACTTTCATGGGTCCACATAAGTCCATATGCAATAATTTCAAACACGATAAAGTACTAGGGACTTGCTTAATCGAATGATGTTCGGATAAGTTTACCCATTGCACATGATGGACACACTGTGACGACCCGAGAATTTTTGACTAAATTTAAACTTAATCTTGATATGATTTCGATACGATAAGCAAAGTATGTAATGTTGAGTCTAGAAAATTTTGAAACAATGTTCATATATTCAATTGACTTTCGACTGTTTTCGATGATTCACGAACCATTGCTTGTAAATATGTGGATATATATAAATATGTGTATATATAAATATATGTATAATATATATAATAACATGAACATTAATAAACTATTATATACATTTATTGTTATAAATAAATATGTACAATAAAATACAATGTAATAAAAACTATTATTTTATATGTGTATATATTTTAATCATTTAATATATATTTATGTGAATAGTAAATTTTGTTATTTAAAACTGTTTATATATATACATAGTGTATATTAAATATATTTAATTTTGAGCTTAAATGGTAAATGTCTGTAACTTTCGGTTGACGTTTAATTATTTTAAAATAGATCTAATATATATATATATATATATATATATATATATATATATATATATATATATATATATATATATATATATATATAAGAAGTTTTAAAATAAATGTTATTTCAAAATTTGATTAAAAAGACAATAGTTTTGATAAATATTTTTTTTACCATTTCAATCTAAGTTTTTGTACTCCGTACATTTAAATTGGAACAGAAAATAAATATTTTTCGAACCTTTTTGATCAGGTTTCAAACAGGTAATGAGTGAAATAATTAAATATGTTTAATCAAAAAATTTGGGATTTTTAGGAATACTTTTATATGTTAACTGTTTAGCAATGGACACAATATAATACTCCGTGAATTAGATATTATTATTAAAGAAACCATTATTTTTTTTTATCATTAATAATATTATTATCATTTTTTATGATTTTTGTATCATTATTACTTATTATTATTATGGATATAATGATTATTATTATTATTATTATTATTATTATTATTATTATTATTATTATTATTATTAATATATTTATTAATTATTAATATTAATCAAAAAAAAAAGTCAAGAACTAGTACCATTCCGTTACCCATTTCAATCCAACTTTTTCAAATTTTGTTTTCTGTCTGTAATATGTTAGATGTCCATTTCACAACTCAATTAGGATCAATGAAATCACTCTATAAAAGAATTATTCTGCAATTCATTAAGTAAAACATAAAAAATCACAAAATAAGCTCGACTCTCTGTACATTCATCTTTTTCACCATATTTTGATTTCGAATGAATTTCCAAAATGTAATAATGCAGTCTTGTTAGGAATCGTCTATCTAAACTATCTGTAAGTTTTCAATCTTCAATTCTTTATATCAATTTCTAATTTGAGAGTCAAAGTTTTGGTTTTCAAAGTCAACTAAGTGTTCTTGAATCAAATTCGAGTTTGTTTTGATATCTCCAGTTAATTTGATGATCCATAAAGTTTATAAGAATGATTTGCAACACAATTCATGTTGTAATCATAACCTATAACACTCTTAATCTAAAAATCAATTTTTGAGTTCTTGAGTTCTTCACAGTAATATACACTAACGTAAATTTGAAACAAATTTCAAAAACTAAAAATGCAGAGTTGTTAGGAATCATTTACTTAAACTTCCTGCAAAATCTCAAGTTCCAATTCTTAATAACGAATTCAAATTTGCGAGTCAAAGTTAAATTGTCAAAAGTCAACTGTTTTGTTCTTGGAGAAATTAGAGCTTGTTTTGATGTTTTAAGTTTAATTGACGATTTCAATAGTTTTTAGGAATGATTTGAAACATGTTTCATGTTGTAAAGATTGTCCAAAACGAACTCAAAATTGAAAACAAAATTTTTTTTTTCTAGCTACAAGCAAGCTGTAGGATTTTTTTTTATTTTTTTTCTCATTTTCTTTATATCATGAACACATTTTTATTTTTTGTTTCATGTTTGTTTAGAAGTCCAAAAACCATTTTGATGATTGACTATTAAGAATGAAGTTGTTTGATTGTTTAGATTTTGGTGAAGAAGATGAAGTGGGTTGAAACATGTAATAGATAAGTATTTGGGTTTGTATTATAAATCAGAAAAACTGAAATGGAGGAATGGTTAAGAGTGTTGATGAGTGAGCGAGAGGTCTCGGGTTCGAGCCCGGCTTGGTGCAATCTTTTTAAAACTGACTCCTAAGGTAGTTTTATACTTTTAAAAATTATTATTATTATTAATATTATTATTATTATCCTTAGTCAGGTATTTCTACAATTATTAATTTTGCAAAACAAAAGATATATATGTAAATATATTATTACATAAAATATACTAATATTATATAAAATTATGTTTCAACTAATATTATTGATATAACATTAATTAAATATCAAATAAGTATCATAATATATTATAAGAATAATTAATACATAACAAATATATAAACTTAATTGATTTATACTATAATGTGTTAATACTTGATATAGGTTTGTGAATCCGAGGCCAACCATGCATTGTTCAATGTCGTCATATGTATTTTTACTACAAAATACAGTATTGTGAGTTTCATTTACCTTTTTACCCTTTATATTTTTGGGCTGAGAATACATGCGCAACTTTTATAACTGTTTTACGAAATAGACACAAGTAATCGAAATTACGTTATATGGTTGAATGATTGAAACTGAATATGCCCCTTTTTATTAAGTCTGGTAATCTAAGAATTAGGGAACAGACACCCTAATTGACGCGAACTCTAAAGATAGATCTATCGGGCCCAACAAGCCCCATCCAAAGTACCAGATGCTTTAGTACTTTGAAATTTATATCATGTCTGAAGGAGGATCCCGGAATGATGGGGATATTCTAATATGTATATTGTGAATGTCGGTTACCAGGTGTTCAATCCATATTAATGATATTTTTGTCTCTATGCATAGGACGTATGTTTATGAGAAATGGAAATATGAAATCTTGTGGTCTATTAAAATTATGGAATGATTATTTATGTTATACTAATGAACTCACCAACCTTTTGGTTGACACTTTAAAGCATGTTTATTCTCAGGTACGAAAGAAATCCTTCGCTGTGTATTTGCTCATTTTATAGATATTACTTGGAGTCATTCATGGCATATTTCAAAAGATGTTGCATTCGAGTCGTCGAGTTCATCAAGATTATTATCAAGTCAATTATAGTTGGATATATTATGAAATGGTATGCAAGCCTGTCAACTTTCGATGAAATGAAAGTTTGTCTTTTCAAAAACGAATGCAATGTTTGTAAAATGTATCATATAGAGGTCAAGTACCCCGCGATGTAATCAACTATTGTGAATCGTTTATAATTGATATGGACTTCGTCCGGATGGATTAGTACGGGGCGTTAAACACACATGATGCTTATCAAATACCATCAACCAAGTCTTTAGAGACTAGTCGATTAATTCCCTTATAATTCAGGTGTGACATCCGGTGATGCCATAACCACGAATTTTATTTTGTGGAACGTGTAACCAAACAAAAATTACCATGTGTTGGTGCATCATTTAGGTCAATAGTGTATAGAACTTTGAGAACTCCATCAGTGGTTTGCATCGGTGGTTTGCACTAAGCACTGATGACGTTCGAATAGAACTTTGAGATCTCCATCGCAAAATTGACTCACATTAAATAAACTACAACCTACACCATCAACGTATGATACACGTTTGATTGTTATGCAATTTTTCACATAATCTTCATAACCCGTTATCGCTACAATCTCATCATTTCCAATTGTAATGGTTCCTAGGAATTTGTCAACGAAATTGACAAGTAAGGATTTATCGCCCGTCATGTGACAAGAACAACCAGAGTCGATATACCACACATAAATGTCGAAACCCTATAAATGTTAATTTTCCTATAGTTTAGGTACCCAAAGTTGCTTGGGTCCTTTACGGTTAGTACCAGCAACACACTTCGGATCAAAAATATTTGTAACACGTAATGCATCATGCAATTTAGACATTAAAGCATCATTCAAAAGTGTCATAACCCGTCCTTAACCATAAGAACGAATTAGATAACGTATGATTTCATTGCGAGGTATTGACCTCTATATGCGACATTTTGAAAAGAACAACTGCATTTATTTTACATTACAAACCATAACTCTTATTTTAATACAAGCTTTAGACAATAAAAAGATAATTATCGTTTAGCGATAATCTTAGACTTACAAACTTTACATGTGATGATAACAATACGATTTCTAGCATATTTTACATTACAAATCCTCTGATATGCAGTTTTATTTTTGACACAAATATGCATACTCAAGATCTTGTTTAAATTCAACATGTTGCAGCGGAAGCTTCTAATTATCACCTGAGAATAGACATGTTTAAAACATCAACATAAAGTTGGTGAGATATATGTTTAATGCCGGCAGCAATATATATATAGACCACAAGATTTCACATATAAACATTTTAATAAAAATATTCTAAGTGGTTGAGCACTTGGTAACCATACTTAACATTTAATCACGTCGCATATTCCCTTTATTATGAAATCTTACTACACCATACCAAGTGTAGTCACGAAACGAAGTACTGTGCAACCGTTGAATACTGGTCGTCCAGTCCGGTTGGGGTTGTCAGGCCCGATAGATCTATCAACAGGATTCGCGTTTACAATACCGCTGTAAATAACAGTTACCAAGCTACAGGGAAGTATGCCAGTGGTACAACTCAACGTAGAATATATTTTTCAGTTACTTGTGTCCATAACGTAAAACATAAAATACATGTATTCTCATCCCGAAATACTTAGAGTTTAAAAGTGGGACTATATACTCACTTTCGTCTTGAAGATATGAAATTTTGACTTGGTCTCCGATTGATATCACGAACCTATCCATATATAATATATCAATACCTTTTCTTTTTAAAACAATCGTCACATATATATATACTTATTATACTTTTAATACTTTTAATAATTTCTTAGTCCGTAGTTAGCAGTCCGATGTTAGTAATTCAATTTTAATGGTTCATTTTTAAGTGTTTAATAAACCCCCAATGAAATAAATAAAACCCCCATCGTATATGTATTGGTCGAGATTAATCTTGACCCATGGTACCGGTGTTGTCAAATGACGTGTTGCGTACATAAAGTACCGGTGTTGTCAAATGACGTGTTGCGTACAATCATGGGATCTTATGATTAATCTTCTCGTATTGTTTACGGGTGATCCTGAACCATATAAAATTAAATTATGAGTACATATATATAAAATATCATGTTATTTTAAAAAGATGTGATTTATTTAATTTTCTCCAATTATTTTCGTAGCTAAACTAGTCTTAGATATCCGATCTCGTTTTGGTCATAGTTTCTTCGTTACAACTCCGTTTTCGTTGATTCAACTTGCCACTTCCTTGGATCGAGTCCCTCTTTAAGACTATGAACTGTAAATACCTTAGTTTGTATTCGAAATCACAGGTCATAGGTCAAACTTTAGTGAAACTTATGAAGTTAATCATTTTCCATCATGTAAACAACCTTAAATGATTATTTTTCTAAAAATACTTATACTTTGAGTTAAATCATGAAATTTTTATGTGTTATCATATTCATAGTAAAAATCATTTTTCCAGAAAATAAACCTCCAATTAAAAATTAAGATTGTTTTTAATTATCCAACCCAAAACAGCCCCCGGTTACACTCCGACGTCGTAAAAACAGTTTTTAAGGTAATCTTTGAAAAACCAAGTTATACCTTGTTAAGTTAACATATATTTAAGTTATATTACAGGTCTTGAAGTATTTTAAAAGTTAAGTTAGAAGGATCTATTTAGTTTGCAAACAAGTTTGAAAGCATTCAAACTATGTTCTTGTTGTTAAAATTTTATACCATAAAATAAGATAGCTATATATATATGAATCGAATAAGGTTATGAACAAAGTTACTACCTCAAGTTACTTGGACAAGATTGCTGTAAAAGAGGAGTAAGAACCTAGAACCAAAAGGGTGATGGAATTGGATGAAAGATTGGAAGTAAGTTTGTGTTCTTGGAAGGATTCTTGAAGTGTTTTTGTAAGGGTTTTCTTATGGTGTTTAAGACTTGTTTCTATGGCTAGATCTTCATGGTTTCTTGCTGAATGGTTATGGAGTTTAATGCTCTTGAAAGTGTGTGTGTTTTTAGCTAGGATATTGAAGTAAAATGAATCAAAATGGTGATCCCCCTAACTCTTTAAAAACGTGATTCATGGGGGAACATGGACAAATTTTAAGTTTGTTATTTTGTAAACTTAGTCATACTTGCTTCCAAAATCTAATTACCTTATACCTAGGGTAGTAACAAGGGCTGGTTAGGTGGTGATTTGATGTGTATATACTAATAGTAAATACGTATAGAAGCTAGGTATGATACGAGTACAAATACTCTAGATATACGTATAGAAATTTTGTGAAAAATGGAATGAGGATTCAAATATAGCTATCTTTTGTGAATACACTTATATGGTTTTATGTATTTAAGTTCTTAAAAGTGATTAAATACATTACTTATACGATATATGTATAAACATTATAGATTATAAGTATTTATGTCAATTAACGTTACGTATGGTTATCGTTTTGAAAACTTAAGTTAGTAGTTTCAAAATATACTTATAACTTATTGTTATTAATACAAAATAAGATATTAAAACATTCATTAATCATGTTAAATATGTATATATACATATATATATACACAAACGTATAATTATCATATATTGTATGGTTTGTGATATCATCGGTCAAACTAGACGGTCAAACGTTGTGTAAAACTCTTTTCGGAAACATAAATCTCAACAATTTGGATTTCTTATCATGTTGGTAAGTTTAATTTATGTAAATATTAATCTTATAAGTATAGATTGATCGAAAAAGTCTGGGTCATTACAGTACCTACCCGTTAAATAAATTTCGTCCCGAAATTTTAAAATTGTACCTATTTTGCGTCATCGGAAAACAAGTGTGGATATTTTTGTTTCATTTGATCCTCTCGTTCCCAAGTAAACTCGGGACCCCTTCGAGCATTCCAACGAACCTTAACGATCGGTATGTTGCTCTGCTTGAGCCGTTTAACTTCACGATCCATGATTTCGATTGGTTCTTCGATGAGTTGTAGTTTCTCGCCGACATGGATTTCTTCAAGAGGAATGGTGAGGTCTTCCTTTGCAAGACACTTCTTAAGGTTTGAGACGTGAAAAGTATTATGTACTCCGGCGAGTTGTTGCGGTAACTCGAGTCGATAAGCTACCGGTCCAATGCGTTCGATGATCTTGAACGGGCCTACGTACCTTGGGCTCAATTTACCCCTTTTGCCGAAACGTATTACACCTTTCCATGGTGACACTTTTAACATAACCATGTCCCCAATCTGAAACTCTAATGGTTTCCTTCGGACATCGGCGTAGCTCTTTTGGCGACTACGGGCTGTTTTCAATCTCTCCTTGATTTGTACTATCTTCTCAGTCGTTTCGTGTATGATCTCGGGACCAGTTAATTGTCGATCTCCTACTTCATTCCAACAGATAGGAGATCTACACTTCCTCCCATACAGTGCTTCAAATGGCGCAGCTTTAATGCTCGCATGATAACTATTATTATACGAGAATTCTGCTAATGGTAGATATTTATCCCATCCGTTTCCAAAATCGATCACACATGCCCTGAGCATGTCTTCAAGAGTCTGAATCGTTCTTTCACTCTGCCCGTCGGTTTGCGGATCATACGCCGTACTCATATCCAAACGAGTTCCTAGGGCCTCCTGTAGTGATTGCCAGAACTTTGATGTAAATCTACTATCACGATCGGATATAATGGAAATAGGTATTCCATGCCTTGAAACAACTTCCTTTATATACAATCGTAATAGTTTCTCCATTCTATCCGTTTCCTTTATAGGCAAGAAATGTGCAGACTTGGTGAGACGATCAACAATCACCCAAATAGTGTCGTATCCCCAGGCAGTCTTTGGTAACTTTGTGATGAAATCCATGGTAATACCATCCCATTTCCATTCTGGGATTTCTGGTTGTTGAAGTAACCCTGACGGCTTCTGGTGTTCAGCTTTGACTTTGGAACAAGTTAAACATTCTCCAACATATGTTGCAACGTCTGTCTTTAAATTAGGCCACCAATAATGTGTCTTAAGATCTTGGTACATCTTTCCAACTCCAGGATGTATCGAGTATCTTGTCTTATGTGCCTCATTCAATATCAACTTCCTTAATCCACCCAACTTCGGTACCCAAATACGGTTTGCAAAATATCGAATTCCATCTTCCCGTATAACGAGTTGCTTTTCATACTTCTTCATTATTTCATTTCCTATATTTTCTTTAGTAAGTGCTTCTCGTTGAACTTCTTTGATTTGTGAGTTGAGATTCATGCGAATTTTTATGTTCATCGCTCGTACTCGAATTGGTTCTCGTTCCTTTCTGCTTAGAGCGTCGGCCACCACGTTCGCTTTCCCGGGATGATAACAAATTTCACAATCATAGTCATTTATTAACTCAACCCACCTACGTTGCCTCATGTTCAGCTGTTTTTGATCGAAAATATGTTGAAGGCTTTTATGATCAGTAAACACAGTGCATTTAACCCCATACAAGTAGTGTCTCCATATCTTCAATGCAAACACGACTGCTCCCAGTTCTAGATCATGCGTCGTATAATTCCGCTCGTGAATCTTTAATTGTCGGGATGCGTATGCAATAACTTTCTTCCGTTGCATAAGAACGCAACCAAAACCTTGTCGCGAAGCGTCACAATATATTTCAAAATCATCGTTCCCTTCTGGTAACGATAAAATAGGCGCCGTAGTCAACTTCTTTTTCAGTAATTGAAATGCACTCTCCTGCTCAGAAGTCCATTCATATTTCTTCCCTTTTTGCGTTAACGCTGTCAACGGCTTAGCTATTCGGGAAAAATCTTGAATAAACCTTCTATAATAACCGGCTAAACCCAAAAATTGGCGTATCTGCATTGGTGTCTTAGGAGTCTCCCATTTTTCAATGGCTTCAATTTTTGCTGGATCAACCTGAATTCCTTTGCTACTAACAACGTGGCCAAGAAATTGCACTTCTTTCAACCAGAAAGCACATTTAGAAAATTTAGCATATAGCAGTTCTTTTCTTAACAACTCTAATATCAACCTTAAATGCTGCTCATGCTCTTGCTCACTCTTGGAATAGATAAGAATATCATCAATGAAAACGATAACAAACTTATCTAAATATGGACTACAAACTCGATTCATGAGGTCCATGAATACAGCTGGCGCATTTGTCAATCCAAACGGCATGACCAAAAATTCGTAATGACCGTAGCGTGTCCGAAAAGCAGTTTTCGGTATATCTTCTTCTTTGACACGTAATTGATGATAGCCCGATCTTAGGTCAATTTTCGAGTACACACATGATCCTTGGAGTTGATCAAATAAGTCGTCAATTCTCGGTAGTGGATACCGATTCTTTATAGTTAACTTATTTAATTCACGATAATCTATACACATTCGGAAAGATCCGTCTTTCTTCTTGACGAATAAAATTGGAGCTCCCCACGGTGAAGTACTTGGTCGTATGAATCCACGATCCAGTAATTCTTTTAACTGACTCTGAAGTTCTTTTAACTCGGACGGTGCAAGTCTATATGGAGCACGGGCAACCGGTGCAGCTCCTGGTACAAGATCTATTTGAAATTCTACAGATCTAAATGGAGGTAATCCCGGCAACTCTTCCGAAAATACTTCAGGAAAATCTCTTGCCACAGGCACGTCATTGATGCACTTCTCTTTTTCTTTCTTTTCGACTTTATTAACATGTGCTAAGATAGCATAGCACCCTTTCTTCAAGCACTTTTGAGCTTTCAAATAACTAATGAGTTTTAGCTTTGAGTTACCCTTCTCTCCATAAATCATTACTGGCATTTTATCCTTACGAGGAATGCGAATTGCCTTCTTGGCGCACACAACTTCAGCTCCTATTTTGGACATCCAGTCCATGCCGATTATTACATCAAAACTTCCTAATTCTACGGGTATCAAATCAATCTTAAATGTTTCTCCGGCTAAATTTATTTTACAATCACGGCAAATTTTATCGGCTTTAATTAGTTTACCATTAGCTAACTCAATCATGTACTTAGCATCTAGAGGTAATGATGAACAATTCAATTTAGCATGAAAGTCTCTACACACGTAACTTCTATCAGCACCAGTATCAAATATAATAGATGCGGATAAGTTATTAATGGTAAACGTACCCGTAACAAGCTCCGGGTCTTCACATGCCTCTCTAGCATTAATAACAAATGCTCTCCCATGTGCAGGTCCGATATTCATCTCTGGATTCGGGCACTGGCTCTTATAGTGACCTTGTTTTCCACACCCAAAACAAGTAATGGTAGCCAAAGCAGTTCTATTTGCATTGGTGGCAGGACTCTTGGTACCATTTGTATTTGTAACGAGAGCCCTACAATCTTCAGCAAGATGACCCTTTCGATTACATTTGTTGCATACCACATTACAGTAACCAGAGTGATGTTTGTGGCATCGGTTGCATAAAGGATTTTGTCCTTTATAACCAAAGCTTAAACCACTACCCGCACCTTGCGTGTTTTCTTGTTTCTTAAAAGATTGTTGTTGGTTACCTCGATCATAATTTCCATTCCACTTTCTTTTGTTACCTGATACCTTCACATCAGTATTGGATACTTTCTTATCCATGATGACCTGATCCATTAGCTCGTTTGCCATAGTTATAGCTTCATGAATTGTCTTAGGTTTCGATGCTGTAACATTTGCCTTGACCTTTTTGGGCAAACCATCTTTGTACATTTCAATCTTCCGTTCTTCGGTTGGAACCAATTCAGGACATAGCAAAACTAATTCCATGAATCGCTGATTGTAGTTGGTGATTTCAGTACCAATAACCTTCAGACTTCGTAACTCATCTTCCAACTTCCTAACCTCGTTCCTTGGACAATATTCGTTGATTAACATTGTTTTGAATTCTTCCCACGGAGTATCATAAGCTACATCTCCTCCTACAGCCTTCACATAATTTTTCCACCACGTGAGTGCACTATCTTGTAAAGTGCACGATGCATACTTGGTCATGTCCTTTTCAACACAACCACTGATTTTAAACACAGTTTCCATCTTTTCTATCCACCGGGTTAAACCGATCGGTCCTTCTGTTCCACTAAATGATGAGGGCTTGCAAGCTTGAAAAGTTTTGTAAGTGCACCCCACACGAGGATTTGGGTTAACTGCAGCACCTCTTGCAGCCTCGACCCATAACATTCTGTCGTTCACTCGCTGATTGATGAGTTCCTGGATTTCTTGTTCCGTCATTCGGTTCAATCGCGCCATATTCTTCTATAAGAATGAAAAGAAAATAATTATTCACATGGAATATTATAGATGTAGTGTATATTTACAGTACATTATAGCTTATTAATAATATGAACCAGGTATTATTATAAAAGCCTTTTCTTCTTATTAGCGTTTTATAATTATATCTAGGGTAGTACCTACCCGTTAATGTCCATACTTAATAGCTTAGTACAGAATCAATTACTACCATCTAAATAATACTTAACCATGGAAAATTATTGCATTTCACACTTCACTATTTTATATATGCTTATCTTACATCGAACATTAAGCAAACCACACTAATAATATTATACAAAACATTATATGATCCCATGGTTTAATACGGCAGCGCATCGTTTGGTCTATTTTCTAGGACGTTTAGGTTCAAAGAATCGCTTAACGCTTATCCTGGCTGTCTGCCTATATTTTGGTTGTGGGACTGAAGAACTGGATGCCGGGATAGAACGAATAGGAATAGCGGGAATAGGGGTGGTAGTGTCTAGTGGAGTTGGTGCCACATCATCCTTACTAAACTCGGGATTTGAATTTTCTAATTCATTAGCCTTTCGTTTCTTTCCTAGTTCGAACTCGTCTTTTGTAATTTCCTGTATTTCTTCCTCGGGTTCACTTTCCTCCTCGGGTTCACTTTCCGGGTTCTCTATAGTCGGTTCATCCGGAATTTGTGAGTCTTCCCCAAAGATATTATTTTCGTCATCGGATAGGTTAATGACTGGAACACCATCTGAAGATTCTGGTTCGGAGTCGCTGAACGTGATGACAAGTTTTGAGCCCGACATCTATCACACAACAACTAACCCATTAGTACTACATAATATTTACATATAAATTTTAACCAACAATGATAAGCAATGGTTTTTAAATCAGACCCGGTCAAAGTCCAGACTTACTAATGTATCCTAACGACTTATCAGTTAGACACACTAATGCAAACCTGGTTCGCAAAGACCACCGCTCTGATACCACATGTCATAACCCGTCCTTAACCATAAGAACGAATTAGATAACGTATGATTTCATTGCGAGGTATTGACCTCTATATGTGACATTTTTAAAAGAACAACTGCATTTATTTTACATTACAAACCATAACTCTTATTTTAATACAAGCTTTAGACAATAAAAAGATGATTATCGTTTAGCGATAATCTTAGACTTACAAACTTTACATGTGATGATAACAATACGATTTCTAGCATATTTTACATTACAAATCCTCCGATATGCAGTTTTATTTTTGACACAAATATGCATACTCAAGATCTTGTTTAAATTCAACATGTTGCAGCGGAAGCTTCTAATTATCACCTGAGAATAGACATGTTTAAAACGTCAACATAAAGTTGGTGAGATATAGGTTTAATGCCGGCAGCAATATATATATAGACCACAAGATTTCACATATAAACATTTTAATAAAAATATTCTAAGTGGTTGAGCACTTGGTAACCATACTTAACATTTAATCACGTCGCATATTCCCTTTATTATGAAATCTTACTACACCGTACCAAGTGTAGTCACGAAACGAAGTACTGTGCAACCGTTGAATACTGGTCGTCCAGTCCGGTTGGGGTTGTCTGTAGTGATCCGAACTTTTCCATGTTTATATATATTAATTGAGATTGATATTTACATGATTAAATGTTTCCAACATGTTAAGCAATCAAACTTGTTAAAACTTGATTAATTGAAATATGTTTCATATAGACAATTGACCACCCAAGTTGATCGGTGATTCACGAACGTTAAAACTTGTAAAAACTATATGATGACATATATATGGATATATATATATAGTTAACATGATACTATGATAAGAAAACATATCATAAAGTATATTAACAATGAACTACATATGTAAAAACAAGACTACTAACTTAATGATTTTTAAACGAGACATATATGTAACGATTATCGTTGTAAAGACATTTAATGTATATATATCATATTAAGAGATATTCATACATGATAATATCATGATAATATAATAATTTAAAATCTCATTTGATATTATAAACATTGGGTTAACAACATTTAACAAGATCGTTAACCTAAAGGTTTCAAAACAACACTTACATGTAACGACTAACGATGACTTAACGACTCAGTTAAAATGTATATACATGTAGTGTTTTAATATGTATTTATACACTTTTGAAAGACTTCAATACACTTATCAAAATACTTCTACTTAACAAAAATGCTTACAATTACATCCTCGTTCAGTTTCATCAACAATTCTACTCGTATGCACCCGTATTCGTACTCGTACAATACACAGCTTTTAGATGTATGTACTATTGGTATATACACTCCAATGATCAGCTCTTAGCAGCCCATGTGAGTCACCTAACACATGTGGGAACCATCATTTGGCAACTAGTATGAAATATCTCATAAAATTACAAAAATATGAGTAATCATTCATGACTTATTTACATGAAAACAAAATTACATATCCTTTATATCTAATCCATACACCAACGACCAAAAACACCTACAAACACTTTCATTCGTCAGTTTTCTTCATCTAATTGATCTCTCTCAAGTTCTATCTTCAAGTTCTAAGTGTTCTTCATAAATTCCAAAAGTTCTAGTTTCATAAAATCAAGAATACTTTCAAGTTTGCTAGCTCACTTCCAATCTTGTAAGGTGATCATCCAACCTCAAGAAATCTTTGTTTCTTACAGTAGGTTATCATTCTAATACAAGGTAATAATCATATTCAAACTTTGGTTCAATTTCTATAACTATAACAATCTTATTTCAAGTGATGATCTTACTTGAACTTGTTTTCGTGTCATGATTCTGCTTCAAGAACTTCGAGCCATCCAAGGATCCATTGAAGCTAGATCCATTTTTCCCTTTTCCAGTAGGTTTATCCAAGGAAATTAAGGTAGTAATGATGTTCATAACATCATTCGATTCATACATATAAAGCTATCTTATTCGAAGGTTTAAACTTGTAATCACTAGAACATAGTTTAGTTAATTCTAAACTTGTTCGCAAACAAAAGTTAATCCTTCTAACTTGACTTTTAAAATCAACTAAACACATGTTCTATATCTATATGATATGCTAACTTAATGATTTAAAACCTGGAAACACGAAAAACACCGTAAAACCGGATTTACGCCGTCGTAGTAACACCGCGGGCTGTTTTGGGTTAGTTAATTAAAAACTATGATAAACTTTGATTTAAAAGTTGTTATTCTGAGAAAATGATTTTTATTATGAACATGAAACTATATCCAAAAATTATGGTTAAACTCAAAGTGGAAGTATGTTTTCTAAAATGGTCATCTAGACGTCGTTCTTTCGACTGAAATGACTACCTTTACAAAAACGACTTGTAACTTATTTTTCCGACGATAAACCTATACTTTTTCTGTTTAGATTCATAAAATAGAGTTCAATATGAAATCATAGCAATTTGATTCACTCAAAACGGATTTAAAATGAAGAAGTTATGGGTAAAACAAGATTGGATAATTTTTCTCATTTTAGCTACGTGAAAATTGGTAACAAATCTATTCCAACCATAACTTAATCAACTTGTATTGTATATTATGTAATCTTGAGATACCATAGACACGTATACAATGTTTCGACCTATCATGTCGACACATCTATATATATTTCGGAACAACCATAGACACTCTATATGTGAATGTTGGAGTTAGCTATACAGGGTTGAGGTTGATTCCAAAATATATATAATTTGAGTTGTGATCAATACTGAGATACGTATACACTGGGTCGTGGATTGATTCAAGATAATATTTATCGATTTATTTCTGTACATCTAACTGTGGACAACTAGTTATAGGTTACTAACGAGGACAGCTGACTTAATAAACTTAAAACATCAAAATATATTAAAAGTGTTGTAAATATATTTTGAACATACTTTAATATATATGTATATATTGTTATAGGTTCGTGAATCAACAGTGGCCAAGTCTTACTTCCCGACGAAGTAAAAATCTGTGAAAGTGAGTTATAGTCCCACTTTTAAAATCTAATATTTTTGGGATGAGAATACATGCAGGTTTTATAAATGATTTACAAAATAGACACAAGTACGTGAAACTACATTCTATGGTTGAATTATCGAAATCGAATATGCCCCTTTTTATTAAGTCTGGTAATCTAAGAATTAGGGAACAGACACCCTAATTGACGCGAATCCTAAAGATAGATCTATCGGGCCCAACAAGCTCCATCCAAAGTACCGGATGCTTTAGTACTTCGAAATTTATATCATATCCGAAGGGTGTCCCGGAATGATGGGGATATTCTTATATATGCATCTTGTTAATGTCGGTTACCAGGTGTTCACCATATGAATGATTTTTATCTCTATGTATGGGATGTGTATTGAAATATGAAATCTTGTGGTCTATTATTATGATTTGATATATATAGGTTAAACCTATAACTCACCAACATTTTTGTTGACGTTTTAAGCATGTTTATTCTCAGGTGATTATTAAGAGCTTCCGCTGTCGCATACTTAAATAAGAACGAGATTTGGAGTCCATGCTTGTATGATATTGTGTAAAAACTGCATTCAAGAAACTTATTTTGTTGTAACATATTTGTATTGTAAACCATTATGTAATGGTCGCGTGTAAACAGGATATTTTAGATTATCATTATTTGATAATCTACGTAAATCTTTTTAAAACCTTTATCTATGAAATAAAGGTTATGGTTTGTTTCAAAAATGAATGCAGTCTTTGAAAAATGTCTCATATAGAGGTCAAAACCTCGCAACGAAATCAATTAATATGGAACGTTTTTAATCAATAAGAACGGGACATTTCAGTTGGTATCCGAGCGTTGGTCTTAGAGAACCAGAAAATTTGCATTAGTGTGTCTTATCGAGTTTGTTAGGATGCATTAGTGAGTCTGGACTTCGACCGTGTTTTCTTTAAAAATGATTGCTTAACATTTTTGTTGGAAACTATATATTTTTAACATATGAATATTATGTGATATATTAATCTCTTAACGTGTTTGATATTATGTGATAGATGTCTACCTCTAGAACAAGTCCCATTGACTCACCTAATAATAATGAAGAGTCAAATGTAAATTGGAATGATTTGTAGACTGATTCACAAGTTCCCGAAGAGGAACCGGAAGAAGAGTCGGAACCGGAAGAAGAATCGGAACCGGAAGAAGAATCGGAACCGGATGAAGAAATAGAACCGGTGGGGGAAATAATAAAATGGTTAAGTAAAAGAAAATCCTCAACCAACCGACCAAAGTTAATTATGGTCAATGGTGTTTCCGCCAAGGAAGCAAAATATTGGGAGGATTACCAATTCTCCGATGAATCGGATTCCGACGAGAATTCCGATGATGTTATAGAAATTACCCCAACTGAATTTAAAAAGGAAAAAGAAAATAATAAGGGAAAGGGCATAAAAATAGAGAAATCTAATTCCAACCCCGATGAACTTTATATGTATCGTCAACCCCCGAAGTCCTTAAGTTGTAACAATGACCCGGGAACCTCTAAACCACCAGGTTTTTCTAAACCAATGTGGACAACGACGGCTCATATTAGGGGAACATCATATATCCCTAGAAACTTGGCAAAACGAACCAAAACCGAAGAAGAAGAAACGAGCGAGTCGGAATAAGATAGTTGTATTCGTGTGGTGTAATATATGTAATATAGTGTTCTTATGCTTTATGATATATGTAAAAATTGCTTGTATTAATAAGTATTTTTTTTATGAAACTAACTCTTGTCTATTTTACAGTTTAAAAACACAAAATGGATAGACAACCCAATATTTTAAGAGACCTACTCGGAGACATGATTGATGAAATCTTGTCTAGAGTCGGCCAGAATTCTTCGGCACAACTATTTAAGGCGAGATCAGTTTGTAAGACATTCGAAGAACGTTCCAAGAATGTCTTGGTTTATAAGAGACTTTCGTTTGAAAGATGGGGGATATCACATTGGGAAACCCATAAGTTACGATGTGTTTACTTTGACGCATATATTGCGGGGAACCCAAATGCTATTTTACGCAACGGGTTAAGAAATTATTTTGACTCAATATATCCGAATATTGGACTTCGTGATTTAGAAAAAGCGGCTAACATGCAACATAAAGAAGCATGTTATGCTTACGGATTAGTAATGTTCGCTTCTCACTAAAGTGAGAACAAGAACATCGGGCTACAACTATTAAACAAAACGTTTCCACAAGTGACGGAGTCGGTAATTGGGGTAAGAAATGAGGTTTTTAGATTATTACGGGACTGTTGGACATTACGTAACCCTCGTCCCTTTGATGACGTTACAACACGCTGTCTTATCAACGGCCATAACGGTTATGTTGCACAAGACCAAGGATGGGAAGTAGTCCTAGTAAAACCAGAATGCATGACTTGTTTCTGGACGTATGAATTACGTGTCTTTATTGCCTTTGCCGAACGACTTGTGTACTAGCTAGAATTGTCTTCACAACTATCTTGTATCAAAGTTATTGTGTGCTATATTTCATGCTTTATGTAAAATAAGCGGTATTGTAAATTTGTAAAATATTGTATAAAAGTTTGAACGCGAAATATTATTACAATCAGTTTTTCATATAGAATTGTAGTAGTTGAATTGTATATTAGCTACTAAGTATGAACTTAAAGGGTAGGTACTACCCGAATTTAAACTTATAAAACGCTAATATGAAGAAAAAGCTTTTATAAATGAGTTCATATTATGCTACGAAATACTATTAACTACTCTTAATATTCTGTATGATTAACTTGTTCCATTTAACTATTTTGAAGGAAATGGCACCGACTACTCGACACACCGTGAATATGAATGAAGAGGAATTCCGTACTTTTCTAGCTTCAAACATAGCCGCAGTACAGGCTGTGCTACATACCAACAATAACCTTGGATCTAGCAGTACAGGAAATCGTGTAGGATGCACCTACAAAGAATTCACTGCCTGCAAACCTTTGGAATTTGATGGAACCGAAGGACCGATTGGATTGAAACGGTGGACCGAGAAGGTTGAATCGGTGTTTGCCATAAGTAAGTGTACTGAAGAGGACAAAGTGAAGTACGCTACGCATACCTTCACAGGTTCTGCGTTAACATGGTGGAATACCTATCTAGAGCAAGTGGGACAAGATGATGCGTACGCACTACCGTGGTCAGCATTCAAGCACTTGATGAACGAGAAGTACCGTCCCAGAACCGAGGTCAATAAGTTCAAGACAGAACTTAGAGGGTTACGAACCCAAGGATTTGATATTACCACGTACGAAAGACGATTCACAGAATTGTGCCTATTGTGTCCGGGAGCATTCGAAGATGAGGAAGAGAAGATCGACGAGTTTGTGAAAGGATTACCGGAAAGAATCCAAGAAGATATAAGTTCACACGAGCCCGCCTCCATACAACAGGCATGTAGAATGGCTCACAAACTAGTGAACCAGATTGAAGAAAGAATTAAAGAACAGACTGCTGAAGAGGCCAATGTGAAGCAAGTCAAAAGAAAGTGGGAGGAAAACGGTGATAAGAATCACCAATACAACAACAACAGCAATTACAACAATAATCGCAACAATTATCCCAACAATCGCAACATCAATCGCAACTACAACAAATGGCCCAACAACAACAACAACAACAACAGCAACTACAACAATCATCCCAACA
This sequence comes from Rutidosis leptorrhynchoides, assembly GCF_046630445.1. Classification (NCBI taxonomy): domain Eukaryota; kingdom Viridiplantae; phylum Streptophyta; class Magnoliopsida; order Asterales; family Asteraceae; genus Rutidosis; species Rutidosis leptorrhynchoides. The sequence continues at coordinate 237,246,851 of NC_092339.1, forward strand.
ACAATAATAACCGCAACAGCAACAACAATCAGAAGCAGCTATGCCAAAGGTGTGAAAAGTATCACTCGGGGTTCTGCACCAAATTTTGCAACAAGTGTAAAAGAAATGGTCATAGCGCGGCGAAGTGTGAGGTCTACGGACCAGGGGTTAATAGAACGAAAGGAACAAATGGTGTCGGAACGAGTAATGGCGGAGCAAGTAGTGTCGGAGCAAGTTATGCCAATGTAGTTTGTTATAAATGTGGAAAACCAGGCCACATTATTAGAAATTGCCCGAACCAGGAGAACACGAATGGACAAGGCCGTGGAAGAGTTTTCAATATTAATGCGGTAGAGGCACAGGAAGACCCGGAGCTTGTTACGGGTACGTTTCTTATTGACAATAAATCTGCTTACGTTTTATTTGATTCGGGTGCGGATAGAAGCTATATGAGTAGAGATTTTTGTGCTAAATTAAGTTGTCCATTAACGCCTTTGGATAGTAAATTTTTACTCGAATTAGCAAATGGTAAATTAATTTCAGCAGATAATATATGTCGGAATCGAGAAATTAAACTGGTTAGCGAAACATTTAAGATTGATTTGATACCAGTAGAGTTAGGGAGTTTTGATGTGATAATCGGTATGGACTGGTTGAAAGAAGTGAAAGCGGAGATCGTTTGTTACAAAAATGCAATTCGCATTATACGAGAAAAAGGAAAACCCTTAATGGTGTACGAAGAAAAGGGCAACACGAAGCTACATCTTATTAGTAATTTGAAGGCACAAAAACTAATAAGAAAAGGTTGCTATGCTGTTCTAGCACACGTCGAGAAAGTACAAACTGAAGAAAAGAGCATCAATGATGTTCGCATTGCAAAAGAATTTCCCGATGTATTTCCAAAAGAATTACCGGGATTACCCCCACATCGATCCGTTGAATTTCAAATAGATCTTGTACCAGGAGCTGCACCAATAGCTCGTGCTCCTTACAGACTCGCACCCAGCGAGATGAAAGAACTGCAAAGCCAATTACAAGAACTTTTAGAGCGTGGTTTCATTCGACCAAGCACATCACTGTGGGGAGCTCCTGTTTTGTTTGTCAAGAAGAAAGATGGTACATTCAGGTTGTGTATAGACTACCGAGAGTTGAACAAACTTACCATCAAGAACCGCTACCCACTACCGAGAATCGACGACTTATTTGATCAACTACAAGGCTCGTCTGTTTATTCAAAGATTGACTTACGTTCCGGGTATCATTAAATGCGGGTGAAAGAAGATGATATTCCAAAGACTGCTTTCAGAACACGTTACGGTCATTACGAGTTTATGGTCATGCCGTTTGGTTTAACTAATGCACCAGCTGTGTTCATGGACCTTATGAACCGAGTGTGTGGACCATACCTTGACAAGTTTGTCATTGTTTTCATTGATGACATACTTATTTACTCAAAGAATGACCAAGAACACGGTGAACATTTGAGAAAGGTGTTAGAAGTATTGAGGAAGGAAGAATTGTACGCTAATTTTTCAAAGTGTGCATTTTGGTTGGAAGAAGTTCAATTCCTCGGTCACATAGTGAACAAAGAAGGTATTAAGGTGGATCCGGCAAAGATAGAAACTGTTGAAAAGTGGGAAACCCCAAAAACTCCGAAACACATACGCCAGTTTTTAGGACTAGCTGGTTACTATAGAAGGTTCATCCAAGACTTTTCCAGAATAGCAAAACCCTTGACTGCATTAACGCATAAAGGGAAGAAATTTGAATGGAATGATGAACAAGAGAAAGCGTTTCAGTTATTGAAGAAAAAGCTAACTACGGCACCTATATTGTCATTGCCTGAAGGAATGATGATTTTGTGATTTATTGTGATGCATCAAAGCAAGGTCTCGGTTGTGTATTAATGCAACGAACGAAGGTGATTGCTTATGCGTCTAGACAATTGAAGATTCACGAACAAAATTATACGACGCATGATTTGGAATTAGGCGCGGTTGTTTTTGCATTAAAGACTTGGAGGCACTACTTATATGGGGTCAAAAGTATTATATATACCGACCACAAAAGTCTTCAACACATATTTAATCAGAAACAACTGAATATGAGGCAGCGTAGGTGGATTGAATTATTGAATGATTACGACTTTGAGATTCGTTACCACCCGGGGAAGGAAAATGTGGTAGCCGATGCCTTGAGCAGGAAGGACAGAGAACCCATTCGAGTAAAATCTATGAATATAATGATTCATAATAACCTTACTACTCAAATAAAGGAGGCGCAACAAGGAGTTTTAAAAGAGGGAAATTTAAAGGATGAAATACCCAAAGGATCGGAGAAGCATCTTAATATTCGGGAAGACGGAACCCGGTATAGGGCTGAAAGGATTTGGGTACCAAAATTTGGAGATATGAGAGAAATGGTGCTTAGAGAAGCTCATAAAACCAGATACTCAATACATCCTGGAACGGGGAAGATGTACAAGGATCTCAAGAAACATTTTTGGTGGCCGGGTATGAAAGCCGATGTTGCTAAATACGTAGGAGAATGTTTGACGTGTTCTAAGGTCAAAGCTGAGCATCAGAAACCATCAGGTCTACTTCAACAACCCGAAATCCCGGAATGGAAATGGGAAAACATTACCATGGATTTCATCACTAAATTGCCAAGGACTGCAAGTGGTTTTGATACTATTTGGGTAATAGTTGATCGTCTCACCAAATCAGCACACTTCCTACCAATAAGAGAAGATGACAAGATGGAGAAGTTAGCACGACTGTATTTGAAGGAAGTCGTCTCCAGACATGGAATACCAATCTCTATTATCTCTGATAGGGATGGCAGATTTATTTCAAGATTCTGGCAGACATTACAGCAAGCATTAGGAACTCGTCTAGACATGAGTACTGCCTATCATCCACAAACTGATGGGCAGAGCGAAAGGACGATACAAACGCTTGAAGACATGGTACGAGCATGTGTTATTGATTTCGGAAACAGTTGGGATCGACATCTACCGTTAGCAGAATTTTCCTACAACAACAGCTACCATTCAAGCATTGAGATGGCGCCGTTTGAAGCACTTTATGGTAGAAAGTGCAGGTCTCCGATTTGTTGGAGTGAAGTGGGGGATAGACAGATTACGGGTCCGGAGATTATACAAGAAACTACCGAGAAGATCATCCAAATTCAACAACGGTTGAAAACCGCCCAAAGTCGACAAAAGAGCTACGCTGACATTAAAAGAAAAGATATAGAATTTGAAATTGGAGAGATGGTCATGCTTAAAGTTGCACCTTGGAAAGGCGTTGTTCGATTTGGTAAACGAGGGAAATTAAATCCAAGGTATATTGGACCATTCAAGATTATTGATCGTGTCGGACCAGTAGCTTACCGACTAGAGTTACCTCAACAACTCGCGGCTGTACATAACACTTTCCACGTCTCGAATTTAAAGAAATGTTTTGCTAAAGAAGATCTCACTATTCCGTTAGATGAAATCCAAATCAACGAAAAACTTTAATTCATCGAAGAACCCGTCGAAATAATGGATCGTGAGGTTAAAAGACTTAAGCAAAACAAGATACCAATTGTTAAGGTTCGATGGAATGCTCGTAGAGGACCCGAGTTCACCTGGGAGCGTGAAGATCAGATGAAGAAGAAATACCCGCATCTATTTCCAGAAGATTCGTCAACACCTTCAACAGCTTAAAATTTCGGGACGAAATTTATTTAACGGGTAGGTACTGTAGTGACCCGAACTTTTCCATGTTTATATATATTAATTGAGATTGATATTTACATGATTAAATGTTTCCAACATGTTAAGCAATCAAACTTGTTAAAACTTGATTAATTGAAATATGTTTCATATAGACAATTGACCACCCAAGTTGATCGGTGATTCACGAACGTTAAAACTTGTAAAAACTATATGATGACATATATATGGATATATATATATATATAGTTAACATGATACTATGATAAGAAAACATATCATAAAGTATATTAACAATGAACTACATATGTAAAAACAAGACTACTAACTTAATGATTTTTAAACGAGACATATATGTAACGATTATCGTTGTAAAGACATTTAATGTATATATATCATATTAAGAGATATTCATACATGATAATATCATGATAATATAATAATTTAAAATCTCATTTGATATTATAAACATTGGGTTAACAACATTTAACAAGATCGTTAACCTAAAGGTTTCAAAACAACACTTACATGTAACGACTAACGATGACTTAACGACTCAGTTAAAATGTATATACATGTAGTGTTTTAATATGTATTTATACACTTTTGAAAGACTTAAATACACTTATCAAAATACTTCTACTTAACAAAAATGCTTACAATTACATCCTCGTTCAGTTTCATCAACAATTCTACTCGTATGCACCCGTATTCGTACTCGTACAATACACAGCTTTTAGATGTATGTACTATTGGTATATACACTCCAATGATCAGCTCTTAGCAGCCCATGTGAGTCACCTAACACATGTGGGAACCATCATTTGGCAACTAGTATGAAATATCTCATAAAATTACAAAAATATGAGTAATCATTCATGACTTATTTACATGAAAACAAAATTACATATCCTTTATATCTAATCCATACACCAACGACCAAAAACACCTACAAACACTTTCATTCTTCAATTTTCTTCATCTAATTGATCTCTCTCAAGTTCTATCTTCAAGTTCTAAGTGTTCTTCATAAATTCCAAAAGTTCTAGTTTCATAAAATCAAGAATACTTTCAAGTTTGCTAGCTCACTTCCAATCTTGTAAGGTGATCATCCAACCTCAAGAAATCTTTGTTTCTTACAGTAGGTTATCATTCTAATACAAGGTAATAATCATATTCAAACTTTGGTTCAATTTCTATAACTATAACAATCTTATTTCAAGTGATGATCTTACTTGAACTTGTTTTCGTGTCATGATTCTGCTTCAAGAACTTCGAGCCATCCAAGGATCCATTGAAGCTAGATCCATTTTTCTATTTTCCAGTAGGTTTATCCAAGGAAATTAAGGTAGTAATGATGTTCATAACATCATTCGATTCATACATATAAAGCTATCTTATTCGAAGGTTTAAACTTGTAATCACTAGAACATAGTTTAGTTAATTCTAAACTTGTTCGCAAACAAAAGTTAATCCTTCTAACTTGACTTTTAAAATCAACTAAACACATGTTCTATATCTATATGATATGCTAACTTAATGATTTAAAACCTGGAAACACGAAAAACACCGTAAAACCGGATTTACGCCGTCGTAGTAACACCGCGGGCTGTTTTGGGTTAGTTAATTAAAAACTATGATAAACTTTGATTTAAAAGTTGTTATTCTGAGAAAATGATTTTTATTATGAACATGAAACTATATCCAAAAATTATGGTTAAACTCAAAGTGGAAGTATGTTTTCTAAAATGGTCATCTAGACGTCGTTCTTTCGACTGAAATGACTACCTTTACAAAAACGACTTGTAACTTATTTTTCCGACTATAAACCTATACTTTTTCTGTTTAGATTCATAAAATAGAGTTCAATATGAAATCACAGCAATTTGATTCACTCAAAACGGATTTAAAATGAAGAAGTTATGGGTAAAACAAGATTGGATAATTTTTCTCATTTTAGCTACGTGAAAATTGGTAACAAATCTATTCCAACCATAACTTAATCAACTTGTATTGTATATTATGTAATCTTGAGATACCATAGACACGTATACAATGTTTCGACCTATCATGTCGACACATCTATATATATTTCGGAACAACTATAGACACTCTATATGTGAATGTTGGAGTTAGCTATACAGGGTTGAGGTTGATTCCAAAATATATATAGTTTGAGTTGTGATCAATACTGAGATACGTATACACTGGGTCGTGGATTGATTCAAGATAATATTTATCGATTTATTTCTGTACATCTAACTGTGGACAACTAGTTATAGGTTACTAACGAGGACAGCTGACTTAATAAACTTAAAACATCAAAATATATTAAAAGTGTTGTAAATATATTTTGAACATACTTTAATATATATGTATATATTGTTATAGGTTCGTGAATCAACAGTGGCCAAGTCTTACTTCCCGACGAAGTAAAAATCTGTGAAAGTGAGTTATAGTCCCACTTTTAAAATCTAATATTTTTGGGATGAGAATACATGCAGGTTTTATAAATGATTTACAAAATAGACGCAAGTACGTGAAACTACATTCTATGGTTGAATTATCGAAATCGAATATGCCCCTTTTTATTAAGTCTGGTAATCTAAGGATTAGGGAACAGACACCCTAATTGACGCGAATCCTAAAGATAGATCTATCGGGCCCAACAAGCTCCATCCAAAGTACCGGATGCTTTAGTACTTCGAAATTTATATCATATCCGAAGGGTGTCCCGGAATGATGGGGATATTCTTATATATGCATCTTGTTAATGTCGGTTACCAGGTGTTCACCATATGAATGATTTTTATCTCTATGTATGGGATGTGTATTGAAATATGAAATCTTGTGGTCTATTATTATGATTTGATATATATAGGTTAAACCTATAACTCACCAACATTTTTGTTGACGTTTTAAGCATGTTTATTCTCAGGTGATTATTAAGAGCTTCCGCTGTCGCATACTTAAATAAGGAAGAGATTTGGAGTCCATGCTTGTATGATATTGTGTAAAAACTGCATTCAAGAAACTTATTTTGTTGTAACATATTTGTATTGTAAACCATTATGTAATGGTCGCGTGTAAACAGGATATTTTAGATTATCATTATTTGATAATCTACGTAAATCTTTTTAAAACCTTTATCTATGAAATAAAGGTTATGGTTTGTTTCAAAAATGAATGCAGTCTTTGAAAAATGTCTCATATAGAGGTCAAAACCTCGCAACGAAATCAATTAATATGGAACGTTTTTAATCAATAAGAACGGGACATTTCATTGTCAGGCCCGATAGATCTATCAACAGGATTCGCGTTTACAATACCGCTGTAAATAACAGTTACCAAGCTACAGGGAAGTATGCCAGTGGTACAACTCAACGTAGAATATATTTTTCAGTTACTTGTGTCCATAACGTAAAACATAAAATACATGTATTCTCATCCCGAAATACTTAGAGTTTAAAAGTGGGACTATATACTCACTTTCGTCTTGAAGATATGAAATTTTGACTTGGTCTCCGATTGATATCACGAACCTATCCATATATAATATATCAATACCTTTTCTTTTTAAAACAATCGTCACATATATATATACTTATTATACTTTTAATACTTTTAATAATTTCTTAGTCCGTAGTTAGCAGTCCGATGTTAGTAATTCAATTTTAATGGTTCATTTTTAGGTGTTTAATAAACCCCCAATGAAATAAATAAAACCCCCATCGTATATGTATTGGTCGAGATTAATCTTGACCCATGGTACCGGTGTTGTCAAATGACGTGTTGCGTACATAAAGTACCGGTGTTGTCAAATGACGTGTTGCGTACAATCATGGGATCTTATGATTAATCTTCTCGTATTGTTTACGGGTGATCCTGAACCATATAAAATTAAATTATGAGTACATATATATAAAATATCATGTTATTTTAAAAAGATGTGATTTATTTAATTTTCTCCAATTATTTTCGTAGCTAAACTAGTCTTAGATATCCGATCTCGTTTTGGTCATAGTTTCTTCGTTACAACTCCGTTTTCGTTGATTCAACTTGCCACTTCCTTGGATCGAGTCCCTCTTTAAGACTATGAACTGTAAATACCTTAGTTTGTATTCGAAATCACAGGTCATAGGTCAAACTTTAGTGAAACTTATGAAGTTAATCATTTTCCATCATGTAAACAACCTTAAATGATTATTTTTCTAAAAATACTTATACTTTGAGTTAAATCATGAAATTTTTATGTGTTATCATATTCATAGTAAAAATCATTTTTCCAGAAAATAAACCTCCAATTAAAAATTAAGATTGTTTTTAATTATCCAACCCAAAACAGCCCCCGGTTACACTCCGACGTCGTAAAAACAGTTTTTAAGGTAATCTTTGAAAAACCAAGTTATACCTTGTTAAGTTAACATATATTTAAGTTATATTACAGGTCTTGAAGTATTTTAAAAGTTAAGTTAGAAGGATCTATTTAGTTTGCAAACAAGTTTGAAAGCATTCAAACTATGTTCTTGTTGTTAAAATTTTATACCATAAAATAAGATAGCTATATATATATGAATCGAATAAGGTTATGAACAAAGTTACTACCTCAAGTTACTTGGACAAGATTGCTGTAAAAGAGGAGTAAGAACCTAGAACCAAAAGGGTGATGGAATTGGATGAAAGATTGGAAGTAAGTTTGTGTTCTTGGAAGGATTCTTGAAGTGTTTTTGTAAGGGTTTTCTTATGGTGTTTAAGACTTGTTTCTATGGCTAGATCTTCATGGTTTCTTGCTGAATGGTTATGGAGTTTAATGCTCTTGAAAGTGTGTGTGTTTTTAGCTAGGATATTGAAGTAAAATGAATCAAAATGGTGATCCCCCTAACTCTTTAAAAACGTGATTCATGGGGGAACATGGACAAATTTTAAGTTTGTTATTTTGTAAACTTAGTCATACTTGCTTCCAAAATCTAATTACCTTATACCTAGGGTAGTAACAAGGGCTGGTTAGGTGGTGATTTGATGTGTATATACTAATAGTAAATACGTATAGAAGCTAGGTATGATACGAGTACAAATACTCTAGATATACGTATAGAAATTTTGTGAAAAATGGAATGAGGATTCAAATATAGCTATCTTTTGTGAATACACTTATATGGTTTTATGTATTTAAGTTCTTAAAAGTGATTAAATACATTACTTATACGATATATGTATAAACATTATAGATTATAAGTATTTATGTCAATTAACGTTACGTATGGTTATCGTTTTGAAAACTTAAGTTAGTAGTTTCAAAATATACTTATAACTTATTGTTATTAATACAAAATAAGATATTAAAACATTCATTAATCATGTTAAATATGTATATATACATATATATATACACACACGTATAATTATCATATATTGTATGGTTTGTGATATCATCGGTCAAACTAGACGGTCAAACGTTGTGTAAAACTCTTTTCGGAAACATAAATCTCAACAATTTGGATTTCTTATCATGTTGGTAAGTTTAATTTATGTAAATATTAATCTTATAAGTATAGATTGATCGAAAAAGTCTGGGTCATTACAGTACCTACCCGTTAAATAAATTTCGTCCCGAAATTTTAAAATTGTACCTATTTTGCGTCATCGGAAAACAAGTGTGGATATTTTTGTTTCATTTGATCCTCTCGTTCCCAAGTAAACTCGGGACCCCTTCGAGCATTCCAACGAACCTTAACGATCGGTATGTTGCTCTGCTTGAGCCGTTTAACTTCACGATCCATGATTTCGATTGGTTCTTCGATGAGTTGTAGTTTCTCGCCGACATGGATTTCTTCAAGAGGAATGGTGAGGTCTTCCTTTGCAAGACACTTCTTAAGGTTTGAGACGTGAAAAGTATTATGTACTCCGGCGAGTTGTTGCGGTAACTCGAGTCGATAAGCTACCGGTCCAATGCGTTCGATGATCTTGAACGGGCCTACGTACCTTGGGCTCAATTTACCCCTTTTGCCGAAACGTATTACACCTTTCCATGGTGACACTTTTAACATAACCATGTCCCCAATCTGAAACTCTAATGGTTTCCTTCGGACATCGGCGTAGCTCTTTTGGCGACTACGGGCTGTTTTCAATCTCTCCTTGATTTGTACTATCTTCTCAGTCGTTTCGTGTATGATCTCGGGACCAGTTAATTGTCGATCTCCTACTTCATTCCAACAGATAGGAGATCTACACTTCCTCCCATACAGTGCTTCAAATGGCGCAGCTTTAATGCTCGCATGATAACTATTATTATACGAGAATTCTGCTAATGGTAGATATTTATCCCATCCGTTTCCAAAATCGATCACACATGCCCTGAGCATGTCTTCAAGAGTCTGAATCGTTCTTTCACTCTGCCCGTCGGTTTGCGGATCATACGCCGTACTCATATCCAAACGAGTTCCTAGGGCCTCCTGTAGTGATTGCCAGAACTTTGATGTAAATCTACTATCACGATCGGATATAATGGAAATAGGTATTCCATGCCTTGAAACAACTTCCTTTATATACAATCGTAATAGTTTCTCCATTCTATCCGTTTCCTTTATAGGCAAGAAATGTGCAGACTTGGTGAGACGATCAACAATCACCCAAATAGTGTCGTATCCCCAGGCAGTCTTTGGTAACTTTGTGATGAAATCCATGGTAATACCATCCCATTTCCATTCTGGGATTTCTGGTTGTTGAAGTAACCCTGACGGCTTCTGGTGTTCAGCTTTGACTTTGGAACAAGTTAAACATTCTCCAACATATGTTGCAACGTCTGTCTTTAAATTAGGCCACCAATAATGTGTCTTAAGATCTTGGTACATCTTTCCAACTCCAGGATGTATCGAGTATCTTGTCTTATGTGCCTCATTCAATATCAACTTCCTTAATCCACCCAACTTCGGTACCCAAATACGGTTTGCAAAATATCGAATTCCATCTTCCCGTATAACGAGTTGCTTTTCATACTTCTTCATTATTTCATTTCCTATATTTTCTTTAGTAAGTGCTTCTCGTTGAACTTCTTTGATTTGTGAGTTGAGATTCATGCGAATTTTTATGTTCATCGCTCGTACTCGAATTGGTTCTCGTTCCTTTCTGCTTAGAGCGTCGGCCACCACGTTCGCTTTCCCGGGATGATAACAAATTTCACAATCATAGTCATTTATTAACTCAACCCACCTACGTTGCCTCATGTTCAGCTGTTTTTGATCGAAAATATGTTGAAGGCTTTTATGATCAGTAAACACAGTGCATTTAACCCCATACAAGTAGTGTCTCCATATCTTCAATGCAAACACGACTGCTCCCAGTTCTAGATCATGCTTGGGTCCTTTACGGTTAGTACCAGCAACACACTTCGGATCAAAAATATTTGTAACACGTAATGCATCATGCAATTTAGACATTAAAGCATCATTCAAAAGTGTCATAACCCGTCCTTAACCATAAGAACGAATTAGATAACGTATGATTTCATTGCGAGGTATTGACCTCTATATGCGACATTTTGAAAAGAACAACTGCATTTATTTTACATTACAAACCATAACTCTTATTTTAATACAAGCTTTAGACAATAAAAAGATAATTATCGTTTAGCGATAATCTTAGACTTACAAACTTTACATGTGATGATAACAATACGATTTCTAGCATATTTTACATTACAAATCCTCTGATATGCAGTTTTATTTTTGACACAAATATGCATACTCAAGATCTTGTTTAAATTCAACATGTTGCAGCGGAAGCTTCTAATTATCACCTGAGAATAGACATGTTTAAAACATCAACATAAAGTTGGTGAGATATAGGTTTAATGCCGGCAGCAATATATATATAGACCACAAGATTTCACATATAAACATTTTAATAAAAATATTCTAAGTGGTTGAGCACTTGGTAACCATACTTAACATTTAATCACGTCGCATATTCCCTTTATTATGAAATCTTACTACACCGTACCAAGTGTAGTCACGAAACGAAGTACTGTGCAACCGTTGAATACTGGTCGTCCAGTCCGGTTGGGGTTGTCAGGCCCGATAGATCTATCAACAGGATTCGCGTTTACAATACCGCTGTAAATAACAGTTACCAAGCTACAGGGAAGTATGCCAGTGGTACAACTCAACGTAGAATATATTTTTCAGTTACTTGTGTCCATAACGTAAAACATAAAATACATGTATTCTCATCCCGAAATACTTAGAGTTTAAAAGTGGGACTATATACTCACTTTCGTCTTGAAGATATGAAATTTTGACTTGGTCTCCGATTGATATCACGAACCTATCCATATATAATATATCAATACCTTTTCTTTTTAAAACAATCGTCACATATATATATACTTATTATACTTTTAATACTTTTAATAATTTCTTAGTCCGTAGTTAGCAGTCCGATGTTAGTAATTCAATTTTAATGGTTCATTTTTAGGTGTTTAATAAACCCCCAATGAAATAAATAAAACCCCCATCGTATATGTATTGGTCGAGATTAATCTTGACCCATGGTACCGGTGTTGTCAAATGACGTGTTGCGTACATAAAGTACCGGTGTTGTCAAATGACGTGTTGCGTACAATCATGGGATCTTATGATTAATCTTCTCGTATTGTTTACGGGTGATCCTGAACCATATAAAATTAAATTATGAGTACATATATATAAAATATCATGTTATTTTAAAAAGATGTGATTTATTTAATTTTCTCCAATTATTTTCGTAGCTAAACTAGTCTTAGATATCCGATCTCGTTTTGGTCATAGTTTCTTCGTTACAACTCCGTTTTCGTTGATTCAACTTGCCACTTCCTTGGATCGAGTCCCTCTTTAAGACTATGAACTGTAAATACCTTAGTTTGTATTCGAAATCACAGGTCATAGGTCAAACTTTAGTGAAACTTATGAAGTTAATCATTTTCCATCATGTAAACAACCTTAAATGATTATTTTTCTAAAAATACTTATACTTTGAGTTAAATCATGAAATTTTTATGTGTTATCATATTCATAGTAAAAATCATTTTTCCAGAAAATAAACCTCCAATTCAAAGTTTAAGATTGTTTTTAATTATCCAACCCAAAACAGCCCCCGGTTACACTCCGACGTCGTAAAAACAGTTTTTAAGGTAATCTTTGAAAAACCAAGTTATACCTTGTTAAGTTAACATATATTTAAGTTATATTACAGGTCTTGAAGTATTTTAAAAGTTAAGTTAGAAGGATCTATTTAGTTTGCAAACAAGTTTGAAAGCATTCAAACTATGTTCTTGTTGTTAAAATTTTATACCATAAAATAAGATAGCTATATATATATGAATCGAATAAGGTTATGAACAAAGTTACTACCTCGAGTTACTTGGACAAGATTGCTGTAAAAGAGGAGTAAGAACCTAGAACCAAAAGGGTGATGGAATTGGATGAAAGATTGGAAGTAAATTTGTGTTCTTGGAAGGATTCTTGAAGTGTTTTTGTAAGGGTTTTCTTATGGTGTTTAAGCCTTGTTTCTATGGCTAGATCTTCATGGTTTCTTGCTGAATGGTTATGGAGTTTAATGCTCTTGAAAGTGTGTGTGTTTTTAGCTAGGATATTGAAGTAAAATGAATCAAAATGGTGATCCCCCTAACTCTTTAAAAACGTGATTCATGGGGGAACATGGACAAATTTTAAGTTTGTTATTTTGTAAACTTAGTCATACTTGCTTCCAAAATCTAATTACCTTATACCTAGGGTAGTAACAAGGGCTGGTTAGGTGGTGATTTGATGTGTATATACTAATAGTAAATACGTATAGAAGCTAGGTATGATACGAGTACAAATACTCTAGATATACGTATAGAAATTTTGTGAAAAATGGAATGAGGATTCAAATATAGCTATCTTTTGTGAATACACTTATATGGTTTTATGTATTTAAGTTCTTAAAAGTGATTAAATACATTACTTATACGATATATGTATAAACATTATAGATTATAAGTATTTATGTCAATTAACGTTACGTATGGTTATCGTTTTGAAAACTTAAGTTAGTAGTTTCAAAATATACTTATAACTTATTGTTATTAATACAAAATAAGATATTAAAACATTCATTAATCATGTTAAATATGTATATATACATATATATACACAAACGTATAATTATCATATATTGTATGGTTCGTGATATCATCGGTCAAACTAGACGGTCAAACGTTGTGTAAAACTCTTTTCGGAAACATAAATCTCAACAATTTGGATTGCTTATCATGTTGGTAAGTTTAATTTATGTAAATATTAATCTTATAAGTATAGATTGATCGAAAAAGTCTGGGTCATTACAAAAAGCACATTACATGTAGCATCATAAGCAATCTCAAGTTTTACATGATCATCAGAAGTCTTAACACACAACTTATTTCCAGTAGATGTTTTGTTCACAGAAGAAAAATAAAATACATGAGTGGACTTCCTAGTTCAACTAGCAGATTTCTTGGTTTTGTTTGCTACTTTCTTAGTCTGTGACTTAGGAACCCATACACACTTGTAATTCAAATTTGGATTATAACCTATGACATGAAAAAAACCTTTGTTAGATAAATGTCCAAACTTTTTAGTTGACATGTGAGATGATTGACTTGTAAAATTTCCATTTTAATTTTAAATTCCTTTGCATCATACTCAGGCAAATCAGGTTTTGGACTCGGGTGTTATTTTGAGGACTTCACTGGTTTCTTTAAAAGACTTTCCTTTGTATGTTTTGACATTAACATCATAGGAAGTTTTTCAGTAGAAAAAGAACCATCTGGATGATGAACCTTCTTAACAGTAAAATGCTTTGAAGGTGCAATAGTTAAAATACTTTTCTCAATTAGAGAACGTAGAGGATTTTTAAGAATGGTAATGGGTTTAGAAGTATTAGTTTGTGTTTCCCCTTAACCTTCTTATCAACCCCCCCCCCCCCAGCACACTCAGAAACTTTCTTCACACAAGTAGAAGTCATTTGTGGGGTGTGTGAAGTTCAAGATTCATGCTTATGTATGTTAGCCTGCTTTAGTAGAACTATCTTACGATTCAAACTTTGAATCTCAAGACACAAGTCCTCAGCCGAAACTACAACTTCACCTTCCCTAAAAGCATAAGTACATTCTTTCCTAGGAAGTGGTGGAAGCTTATCACACATCTTAAGCATTTGTTTCAAAGACTGACATCTAAGTTGCAATGCAACATTTTCTCTTTCAAGTTTATCAACTAGATGATTCAAATCTATCTTTTCATTCTTCATTTCATCTGGTTCTACCTTAGGTTCAACTTTTGGTTCTACCTTAGGTTCTACCTTTTCATCTAAAGCCTTGTGACCTAGTGATTTTGACTTATAAAGTTTCAACATGTTTTCTATCTTGTCTAGTTTAGTTGCAAACTTGTTGGTTAAGTCATTTAGTTCATTTGCTATTGTAACACCCCATCAGAACACACTAATAGAATATTAACTTCTGGTCCCACAGTTAATGGTCACGCCCTCTATATGAGACATTTTCCGAAAAGTAATCGCATACAATTCAAAAGCATTGTCATTAAAGTAAAATAATATGAAAAAATTAATGTAATGACAATAGTAAATAATGCATAAACATTATTTAATAAGAAACAGTTTTAAATGCGATTGATATAGTTCTTGACATAAAGATCCATGCCGGACTCCAATCCAGTATATGTACCACGTAAGCACATAGTCATCAAAGCATAGCAGAAGCTAAGTACCTTTAAGAACCTGAGATAAAACCTCAAAACGATCCAAAAAAATGTTGAGTTAATCTACAGGTTTAAGTAAATCAATTTATCTTTGTTAGACCACGAGATTTAGTCCAAAGCAGTAAAAATTATACAATAGTTATGAGCACTTGAATATAAAGCTTTAACCCCCGGATAGCTTAAATGCGATACACATCTTCCTTTACCCCATATTGCAAACGCTAATCAAGCATTCGGTTACAAAGTTATAAGCACCTAGTTCGTTGAGTGAGGTATTTCAAACCTACGGTACCATCCTTATCATTCGAGCCTTACAAAGTAATTAATATATTCAAGCTAGAGGCTTTTGGATTGAACTCATTGTGTATATTTAGTTTTGTACTCGTGTCTAATGCATAAAATAGTTTAAAACAGCATGTTATCTCATCCCAAAAAGTAAAAGTGTATGCAACTGTAGACTCACTTGTGATTTGAGGAGGGTAAATAACAAGATTTTTCAATAAGTTGAAAAATAAGACTTGGCCTTCGACAGGATTCACGAACCTATAACAATTACATATATATATATATATATATATATATATATATATATATATATATTTATATATATATATATATATATATATATATATATCAAAATATAATACAATTATATTCATATAATATTTTCAATCACATGTGATTATTTAAGTTGTCAAGTTAGTAGTCCAATGTTAGTAGTTCAAATATAGTCCAATAGTCCAATATATAATCTTAGAATTTAATCTAGACGTATTGTATACGTATTGTTCAAGAATCAATCATGACCTATTGTACACGTGTTGTCTTAGAATTAACCCAGCCGTATTGTATACATGGTGTCTTATGATTTATCCGAACGTATTGCATACATATTGTCTTAACTAATCAAGACTATATTAAATTGCCTCGAAATTAACCAAGACTAGTATATTATAAAAAAAAAAAATAGTCATGATATGTTTAAATACATGTAGGATATAGGAAAAGTTAGCTAGGATATGATTAGTATGGATTTTATCAAATCAAAATCGTAGCTAAAACTAGCCATTTCAAGCCAATATTGTTTTGTCCATAATTTCTTCGTTACTAATCAGATTTGAGTGAATCGAATTGATATGGTTTTGTAATGAACTCAATTTTCCAAAACTAAACTGTAAAAGTATAGGTTTTATGTCAGGATTACAGGTTACATATCAATTTAAAAGAAGATGGTCATATCCGTCGTAAGAACGACATCTTGATGACCATTTTGATAAACATATATCCATTTTGAGTATAACCATGATTTTTGGATATATTATCATGTTCATACGAAATAAAATTTTTCCAGAATATGAACTTCCAATTCAAAGTTTAAGATAGGTTTAAAATATACAACTCAAAACCGTTCCCGATTTCTCTACGATGGCGTATGTTTAGTTTTAAGGTGTTCTTCATATATTCAAGTTATATATCCTTATGTTAGTTTTATACACTGTCATAATACATATATGTAAGTGTTTTAAAAGTCAATTTAGAAGGATTAACTTAGTTTTCAAATAAGCTTGGTGTTCAACAAAACAAGTTCTAGTTTTTACAAGTTTTATAAGCATAATAAGATAGCAACTATATAAGGAATTGAACAAGATTTTGAGAAGTATTTTACCTTGATTATGAAGATGAAAGTGTCAGACCCTGTCCTAATCCATCTGGACGAAGTCACCATCATCTGGTCCCATTGCGATGATGGACTCCGAGTAATGTCTTTAAAATGAGCAAATGCACAGCGGAAGATTTCTTTCATACCTGAGAATAAACATGCTTTCAAGTGTCAACCAAAAGGTTGGTGACTTCATAGGTTTATCATAAAACAATAAAATTCATCATTTTGATAGACCACAAGATTTAAATGCTGCATGGTATAAATGGGGCCGAATCCTATACCCACCTGTAATGTACATGCAATATCTTTTAAATACAGTACACCTTTCTCGTGTACGAAATCCTTTTTCATAAATCTTAGTAACCATACACATATCTCGTGTACAAAAATATCATACACATAACCTGTGTATAAAATCATTCTCTCGATACATAACATTCACTTTTCATTCATTGATTGGCTTGGTAACCGACCTTAACATATAATGCGCATAAATAATATCCCCAAAAACAGAACATCTCGTCTGTATAATATATAAACCTCGAAGTACTAAACACCACGCCCACTAGCTCTTCCGTCTAGTGAACATTCTGGGTGGGGGTGTTAAACCCAGTAGCTACCTTTAGGATTCACGTGAATTAGGGCCATACCAGATTCTAATTCTTAGGTTACCAAGCAATAATAATCAGGGGAAAATATATTCATCAATTGGTAGCAATTATCGTGTCCACCTAATTCAATAATAATCCACAGAACTCCTGTCTGCATAATAATTCATTCGAGGAATGTTTTGCTTGTGTCTATCTTGTCAAACATTTATAAAAGCATTTCATGTATTCGCAGTTCAAAAATATATTTCAAAAGAATTTAATAAAGCAGTTGCACAAACAGCGCATGTATTCTCAGTCCCAAAATTGTAAAGAGTAAAAGGGAATCAAATGAACTCACTATACGATATTTTGTAGTAAAAGTATACGACGGAACTGAACAATGCAGGGTTGGCCTCAGATTCACGAACCTATATCATTTATATATATTATATATATATATATATATATATATATATATATATATATATATATATATATATATATATTAACTTATGTAATTGAAATCGAACAATTTTATATATAATTAATGATTTAATTGTTATTTTAATTAGGTGTTTCATTAACAATTTAATTATCTATATTTCTTTTATATATTTTATATAAATAATAATAAAAATATAATGTTAATATAGTTATGTTATATATAATAATTATATTTTACATAAATAATATTTGTTGTAATAATAATAATAATACTAATGGTGATACTAGTAATACAAATAATGATAATAATAATAATAATAATAATAATGTAAAAAAAATAATTTTAATGTTAAATGTAATAATGATGATAATAATAATAATAATAACGATAATAATAGTAATTACAATAATATTTATAATACTTAGTAATAATAATACTAATAATAATAATAATACTAATAATAAAAATGATAATAATGATACTTATTTTATTAATTCATAACTTGATAATATTAATAATAATAATACTTGTATTAATACTAATAATGATACGATAAAAATAATAGTAATGGTAATAGAAATACTACCTCAAAGAAGTAGTCCTAAAAAAAAATGCCCAAGTTCGGATTTGAACCCGCGATGTCCCGCTAACCCGATAAAAACCTAAACCATTATCATTATCATTATCAATATCGTGATCATCATCATCTTCTCGTTATATATCATGTCATAACCATTTCATTATCAATATCACAACCATGATACGAATCATCATCGTTCCCATCATTTCATCATCATTATCCTAGAACTTATATATGAATAATACTATAAAATCATAATCTTAATATCGCCTAACATCATTATTTATCATCAATCGCTTCTCACTGTATCATTATCATAACCACCTTAATCATCATCACCACGATATTATCACGATCATGTTCATCGTCAATATTCATCGTTTTTCTTCATCAACATTTATTACGTTTATAAACATATATCATCTTTATCATGATCATGTATTATCATGATCATTATTTAGATTATAACAGTAGAAGAAAAAAAAAATCCCAAACATGTATTATCGTCAAGAATGCCCATCAGATCATCCTAATTGGATTCCTGACCCAACAAGCAATACATAACGGCCCAACAAGCAGTTTTTTTGGATTTCGGCCCAATTGCTACCACATGCATACGGTCCAAGAGAAAAAAATCATTTGGCCCAAAGATAATGTCTAGATCCTTTTTCTGCCCACAACATGTGTTAAATTTAATTGAATCAAGAGATTAGTAGGGGGTGGGGTCTTCTACAAACGTATCATTATCATCTTTTACATTCTTCCTTCATTGATAAAGCAATAGGAATAGAAAGTATTGTAACATTAGTATATAATGAAGAGATTTGCAGGGTTTGAAAAAATAAATATAACAATATTTTTGATGTGGGTTCATGAAGAAAAGTAGGAGAGGGAGAGGAAAGAAAGAGGTGATGGCGGTTTTGGGTAATTCTCGGTGGTGAAAAGAACAAAGGTGACAGTTGGGTTGTGGTGATGAAGAATGGCTCTCGGTTGAGCTTGAAACAAAAAGAGTAAACAAAATGCAGCAATAGTATTCAATATGTTTTGTTGGGTTTAAGGTGATGATGATTCTGGTGATGGTAGCCGTGGTCTCATGGTGGTTCATGGTTGATATATGCAACCGAGAAGGTGGTTAGTGATGATGTTGTAGTGGTGTGTTCACGATAGTGGTTTGGTCGTGGGTTTTCAAGAGGGTGAGGGTTGTTTATGGTGATAAAGTGGCGAGTATAGTGGGTGGTTCGAAGGTGATTAATGGTTGCGGGTGTGGTGCATGATCATAAATAGGAAAACAATAGGTAGCAACAAGCATGGTGGTTCTTCGATGATTTAAAATAGGAATAAGGGTGTTTGATGGTGAGATCATTAAGGTGGTGATGTGGGTTGTTATGGTTTTGAATTTGAAATAGAAAAGGAGGTGAGTAGAACTTACAGGTAGGTTTAGGTGATTCCCGATAGTAAAAAAAATATAAACGCGACTGTTGATTTGTGTTACAAGTGTGGTTTGAGCTTTAAACAGAAATAAGAAACCAATGATTGAATTTAGTATGTTTATTAGGTTTGTTTGTGGATGAAATAGTAACAGTTGGTGATGGTAAAGGTTAAATGGGTTTAACCGAAACAAAACGGAAACGGCTAGTAGTAGTTTTAGAGTTGGTGAGTTTCGATTGGGTTAAGTGATAGTTATTCATGATTGTCGAAGGTGGTGGTGGCTCATGGTTGATCATGAATCTTATATATATATCTCTAAATATATGCTCGAGAGTATGTCTATGCATATTATTAATATGTATGAATATATAAAGGAGAAAGATATATGAGTCAGTGTCAAACGAAAAGAAAAACTGTAACTCATTACCAAATATCACAATAATTATAATATTTAATAATCAAATGAGTGGATTTAAACAAATTCAGTGAACAGTGAGAAACAGTGAAGCAGCCATGAATTTGGTTGTTTCTACCGACAGTTTTCATGGGCTAAAATATCGTACTCCGTTGTTTACACAGCGGCGAATAAAAGTGTTCAGAAAAATTCCATATTGTTAAATTAACTATATTTATTTATTTTGGTCATTATGGTATAAAATTCAGTCACTAACTATTAAATAAAAATTACATTAATTATTCACTCCCAACCCTAAGTAAAATATAAAAAGTCTTAAAATTAAACAAATAGTTCCTAATTATATTTTTAATAAGTCTATAGTTTATGTAATTCATTTTCGGATCACCGTTTATTTTAAAATCATATAAGTTTGAATTCATCTTGTTTAATATCAATCGGAACATCAAACGAGTATTACAATCATTAAATATTTATTATTAATATACTTTATATATATGCATTTATTTTAGTAATAATATTATATTTTATTTTTATTTTACATAATTAACTAAAGTATATAGTATTTTAAATTTAAACTTCAAATATATACATATCTATATATATTAAATATTTATTTATCTATTTACAATTTAGTTGTTTGTGAATCATCGAGAACAGTCAAAGGTCAATTGAATATATGAAAACAGTTCAAAATTTTTGAGACTCAACATTACAGACTTTGCTTATCGTGTCAAGATCATATGAAATTAAGTTTAAATTTTGTCGAAAATTTTTGGGTCGTCACAGAAAGTTGTTGAGATTGAAGTATGATATGAGAGCATTCAAGTGTGTGTTTTAGTTTAAGAAAATGTGAAGTAAAAATGAGTTAAAAATGGTGTTTATTTATAAGCTTATAAATTTCGTTTTTAGTGAAAATATTTATTATAAGTTAAAATGTATTAAGTCATGGATGACATATTAAATTGATTATGTCATGGATGACATATTACATAAATAATTGCAGATTTCTATTGGTATATACTAATAGTAAATATTTCTAGAAGCTGTGTATAATACGGGTAAAAATACCGTATGAATACGAGTAGAATTGTTGAGGAAATCGAATGCGAATACGAGTATAGTTATCTTAGTTGAGTATATATATGTTAATATATGTATTTAAGTCTTTTAAAAGTGTATTAATACTTTTTAATACAATACATATATATCCATTTTAACCTAGGAGTTATTATGTTGTTAAACGTTACATTTATATATCGTTTCGAAACCATTAACTTAGTAGTCTCAATTTATATATATAATCCATTATTAATATACTGAATGAGATACTTATTTATCATATTTTCAAGTTATATATATTTATATATATATATATATATATATATATATATATATATATATATATATATATATATATATATATATATATATATATATATATATATATATATATATATATATATATATATATATATATATATATATATATATATATATATAATCACACACATAATTACACAATTAAAACAAGTTATGACGTTCGTGAATCGTCGGACAAACTGGGTGGTCAGCGTTTATGTAAAAACCTTTTTCAAATATACAAGACTTAACAAGTTTGATTTTCTTATTTTATAATATACGATTTAGTCCTTGAACGTTGTAAGTTTATTTATTTAATTAGTTTAATGATGATGTCCAAGATTAAAGGTTTTGGTAATTTCAATTACCCGACAGTCTCGTGGGACCTCTGTTGCAGTTTTTAAAACCGTGTTGTTTTCTCAGTATTTCAAAATATGAAATAAATTTTCCGGCTAATATAATTATATATTAAATATGTTAGTTCGTCATGAACTCAAGTATGCATTTAATTCAATTACATACACGAATCGAAAGTAAACACCGTTAAATACTTAACGGAGAGTTAACAAAGCTTAACGGAAATAGCTAGGGTATTACAGCTAGGTCTTCACAGATTTTAATTTTTGAAACAGGACATGCAGTTAAGGCGGGTAAAGTTGGTATTGCTTCAATAGCAGGTTGATCAAACACCTCATTTATTGTATCACTAGAACTAGATGTGTCAAACACTTCTTTTTCTAACATTGAAATGTATTTCTCTAGCATGAGAGTTGGAATGTAAACTAATCTACGCTTAGGCACATAATTATCATTTTGCATATTTTGTTCATGTTCAACAAGTTTTTTCAAGAAATCAGGATAAGATTTTCCCAATTTAGCATTAATGTTTTCATACATCAAGCTAATTTGATAATATTTTCTATATGAGCGATTAGAAATAATATCATCAAAATTAGCATCAGAAGGATGAACAAAGTGATATGGTAAACCCGCTTAAAAATAATCAGAATGATATAATCCTGGAATCTTTTTGGAAATATCGTCCAACATCTTGGGATCTTCATAACCCAACCCCCACTTATCACCATGAATTGTTTTTGGTCTATTCATAAAGATTGTTTGCTTTGAAAGTTCCATGTTAATGATAGCTTTTGATTGCTCTGTTCGATAAAGTTTTTCCTCATATCGTACAAGTTGAGCTTTCATTATTAGAGAATCTTTAGTGAATAGTGAAATCTCAGCTTTCTTTTTAATTATGGTTTATTTTTAAGAATTGAACTTTCTCTGCAAGATGTTCGGATTCCAGACGATAATCCTTTCTTTCAATTTTAATCGGAAAAATTGACTTCTTAAGTTCTTCCAACTCAGTGTCCATGGTACTGAGTTGGGTTCTCAAACGTTTCACTTTTGATTGTGAATTGGATGATGAAGAAGATTTAGTCTCATTTAGTTTGATTTTCTCTTTCAAAACTTTGTTTTCAGATTTTAAAACTTTTAGTTCTTTTGGCATTGAGACTAAATTCTTCATCATGTCATTTTGCATTTTCACAAAATTAGTTGGGATCTCAGTAAATAGTACCTCATCATCGTTAGATGTTGAGTCAAAGTTCTTCATTGCTTCCTTTACTTTGATCAGCTTGGTCACCTTGCAAACATTAGCATGTTCCACCTCGGATTCTGAATCACCCGTCCAAATAAACCAAGTATCATCAACCGATTTCACCTCTCCCCCAGTTTCCACAACCTATGCCATCAACATTTTCTTCTTGTAGTAAGCTGCATCCTTCTTCTTAGACATTTTGCACTCACGAGAGAAATGGCCAGCTTTGCCACAATTATAGCAGATTGAATCATCCTTCTTGGAATCATCATCATGTTGATGTTTTGAGGAATCAAGTTTCTTATAGTAGGAGGAAGGAGATGAATTCTTGCGTTGGTTGGTTAATTTATGTTTAAACTTATACTTGTTCAAAGCTTTGGTGAACATAGCATCCATCTTGACTAGATCAAGGTGAGAATCATCAACATCCGAAAGGTTGAGCCCTTCACAATTAGTTGATTCTTCAACAAGCACTTTCTTGGATAAGCTTTTGGAAGTATTTTAAGATTTGCTATTCTTCTTTGTAATAAGGGCAAATGGATCACCCGGACAAGACTCTTTCCTTTCCTCTTGAAGTTTAGACACAACTGGTTGATAATGCATAAGGACTCCAACGAGCTCATGAATATTCACCTTATCATTCTCTTTAGTAGATTGAATGATGGTTCCATGAGGAAGCCAATCAGAATTTAGCTTTTTGAGAAACTTCATGTTAATCTCAGCATTCACTTTAGTAATCTTGCATCTCTTCAACTTATTCGAGACACCATTGAAATGTCAGTAGGTTTCCTTGAGAAGTTCTTCAGGTTCCTGATTGAAATCTTTATAAAATCCTAGAGCCTTATTCAGTTTGGTAAGATCAGACATGTCATAACCTTCTTGTTGCCTTTTGATCTCATCCCATATATCTTTAGCAGTAGTGTTGCTGTCAACATTTTCAAACAACTCATACATGATGGCTTGCATGATGACATTTTTAGCTTCAATATCACTCCGAGTTCTCTCTCGTTTCTCTCTAGAAAGTTCATAGGCTGAAATTCAGTAACTTGACCTTCTTTCAAAGAAGCCCATATGTATTTTGCCTTCTCACCCTTGTAGTCTATGTATTGTGTGATACGATGAAGCCACTAGTTGTATTTGCCATCAAACAACACTGGTGGTCTGGAATCTGATCCAATAATCAATGTATCTTGAGTAGACATATTGACAAAATCTAAGGTAGATTTGGTATATCACACAATCTAAGATTCAGATTCAGAAAAATCTAACAAAATGTTAGATTCGGTTTCGGTACTGTAGCAGATTCGAGTTCGGTATCTTGTTCGATACTGTCGCAGATTCGGTTTATCAGATTCTATCTCAGAAACTGATAAAAATGACAAGTATCTCACACAGATTCAGTAAAGATTGGGTAAATGCAGAATTAGAAGCCTTAGAACACTTAAACCCCAAAATATATCAAGTATACATGAGATTCGGTTTTGGTTTTGGTTTCGGTATCTGGTTCGGTAACCAGATTCTGTAAAAAATCACTAACAGATTATTCCAATCCAATGCTTAACACTTTGAATCAAATTCGGTAACCTTGCTGCACAAGGAAACAAGTTAGTAACACGTAAAATATCAATGAAACCAAATGTGTTGATACCGAATGTTAACTGTAGTAGTTGATAAACGAGTCTAAGTGTGAAACTTATATGATCCAATAAATAACTGCTAGAACCACTTGAATTAGCTGCGTTTGATTAAACTGAATGTGACTGAATCACAAACACTCCACAATCTGCAACACCTTAAGTGAATTTAAGAGATGAAACAAACTCAGTATGGCAGTTGAGATACCGAATGAGGATCAAATCACCAAAAAATTATGAATTGATGAAATTAAACCATCAAATACTTGTCAAATCACCTCACGAACCTAACTGAATCCATTAATCTTAACTTGAACACAGAAACAAGCTTGAATTGATCAAAATATAGAGTTTTATCCACGAACTCTAGAAAATAGCTTGAATCTCCATAATTGATGTTGTAAAGCTGTAATGATGATCGAAACACTTTCCAATACATTTAATAAACCTTCATTGATCTTATTACACAAATTTAAACATCAGATTATCAAATTCGAAGATACCGAATGTGATTCAATCTAACCGAGTGTGTTCAGATTCTGTAATCTTCAATCTCTGGATCGATATAGTGATGTAATATCACTCCCTGGAAGCTCTGATACCAAATGATAGGTCCAAATACATATGAACATCATGTATATTGATGTCAATGTTGAGAGAATTAGTTAAAGAGTCAAGATTGACTGATTCCGCAACTCTCTTGAACTCTCTTAGGTCTTAAACTCTCTTAGTACTTTAGCTATGTGTGATGGCTCACTATTAAGGATAACTTGTGGGATATATATAGCCCTCGTCTATATCCCACCATTACAAGGATTAGCACACAATCTATGCAATTCCTGAGTATCTAACAGATGTTCGATGTAAGTGTGTGGCGGAGAATTGGATCTCCTACTGGGATGTAATAGGTCTCTTGAGTGTTTTGTGTTGATACTCAGTTGAGTACACAGTTAGTGAATCCATTAGTGATTCAGGTTGTAGGTCATCTTCGATGATGATGCAATGGAGGGTGCTTAGGTCTTTAAACTCGTGGGAGTGAGACCCTTATGAAGATGGTTCATGTTAGTTGTTTGTGGAATTAGGGTAGGTTTCTTATGGAATTTTTCCTCGCATTGATGGTTGTATCGGTATGCGGTGATGAGTGTAAGCCTTGGTGTTTCCAAGCAATTCCCTAGTGTATTGTGAAGGGTTTAGCTACGCTATATTATTTAGCTTAGGTGAGTTTGTTGTGGCGTATGTTCTCAAGGAAGATTGTTTGTCTAATGAACCATAAAGTTCGTCCGGTAGGTATGACCTTGGGTCACTTAGTTGTGCATTAGGTGACATCGGGTGTACGAGACCCTAAGGACCGAGATTTTTAACCTCGATAGAGGGTAGTGGGAGTCTGTTTGACATTGCGATAGGTGCCTCTTTTATATCTGCTAGTGTAATGATTGACTCCGATGAGGGTGTAATCATGTGGTTCATAGGGTACCGGCGAGAGACCCTTGGGTGCAGATATGACCAAAATGGACGGTTTTATTTATGCTGTGTCGTTAGGTCACAAGACGTCGGAATTAGCTATCAGGAGAGGAGTAATAATTTTGAATTTATATTTAGCCAAAATCATACTACTCCTTATTATGTTGAGTAAGGGAAGTATGACCTAGGGTCGAATTTATAAGAATTTAGCAGAATCGAACCTATTTAACTTAAGATAATCCTAAAGTGGAGGAGTAGTTATAAATTACCTAATTTTGGGTTTTCTAGTTTAGAAAATAAAATAAAGTAAATGCGATAATATTTGTAAATCAGATAAGGCTAAAGCAAGTGCATTTTATGACTTCGTTAGTTACTTTGCCGAGATTATGGAGTGCTGGCTCATGAATAGGTAGTGACCTTATATTTATTATGGTGGTCCTACTGCCCCTGTCATAAGACATGTCACTGGGTGATGCGTTAAGTTTGAAGATTCTGAATAGACAACCACGTCCCATACCCCCGACGCCCGTGCAGCTTGACTACAGGCATACACGTTCAGGTGACTCATCCAATTGAGCAACTCGGTTAAATGATGTGTTAACGTTCCAAAAGGTCTAAACTTTTTTAAGCATAATGAAGTACAAGGTATTCCATATTCGAGAGACGCGATGTGTTTCGATGCTTTCGTTAATGATTGGTTTTAAAAGATAGTTAGGCCCTTAAAAAGAGTTTAACCATAAAGAACACCATTGCCAAGTCGGTATGAATTCCATGAACACGTTCGGTTATCCTAACGATCCAATCCTTTATGATTTTAAACAAGCAGTTCCTTAATTAACTATGAATCCCTCAAGCGGGGTGCAATGCTTGAGACCGTGTTATGGTGAAGTGTACTAATCGGCACTGACCGGGTTCCATGGCCTTACTTAGCAAAGGTACAGCTTACAACAATTATTGTGCATCAGCATACATGTACGAAGTTTATATACTTGGTGACTACACTAGCATGGTCTAGGATCGACAATGTACTATAGGCCTAGTTAGAATTTTCACTACAAAAGAGACCTCGGTCGAAATCAGAAGCTCATTAGACTTACTACAATCGGTACGCCTCAGTTAAGCTTATGTTGTACCCTATAGAATTCTCTTACCAAGGGGTGACACAGATTGTGTACTCTGAACCGGGGTTCGCGACTTCGCAATAACAGAGCCAATAACTACGTTCTATTAGTTGGAAAAGCAATTGAGTTTAAAGCATAATCAGAAAGCATCTCAACAACATACACAAACCATAATATTATTTCGGCTTTATAACTAACTACATCATAGCATATGTGACGACCCAGAAATTTCGACCAAATTTAAACTTAATCTTGATATGATTTCGAAACGATAAGCAAAGTGTGTAATGTTGAGTCTTAAAAACTTTGGAACAGTTAACATGAATTCATTTGACCTTCGACTGCTCTCGACGATTCACGAACAATTAATTGTAAATAGATATGTGTGTATGTATATATAAATAATAATTCGAAATATAATTTGAAGTATTATATGTTTTTGTTAATAAAAATTAATAAAATAAAGATAGGATATTATAATAATTATTATTTAAAATATATCTCTATATATAAATAAAGTATATTAAAAATAAATATTAAATGCTTGTAATACTCGTTTGATGTTCCGATAGATATTAAGCAAGTTAAATTCAAACTTATGTAATTTTAAAATACAAGGTAATCCGAAAATGAGTTATACAAGTTATAAGCTTATTAAAAGTATATTTAGGATCTAATTATGTAATTTTAACACTTTTTATATTTCACTCATATATGAGAGGGACAGTTGATGTAATTTTATTTATCAAATTAATAATTGAATTTTATACCACAATGACCAAAATAAATAAATATAGTTAATTTAAAAATATGTGATTTTTTCAAAGACTTTTATTCTCCCCTTATTTCAAATAGTGCACGATACACGGGCAGTGAAGAAGTGTAGGCAGAAGTAACAAAATATGTGGCTGCTAATTTTCATAATTGATACTAGATGCTCTTATCACACGTTTTTCTTTTACTTCATATATTTATCAAAATTATTGTACCTGACATCTTTTTATATGTTAAATTTATTATCACACTTTCAATTACAGGATTGATTGATATATATATGTATGTCTCTAGTTTCTTTGACTAACAACCCAAAAACAACCACATGCTTATTTTTATTTGTCAAAAGCAAGAACCCACATTATTATCTCTTACTTGTAACTACTACTACTATCGTTTTTTTTCCCTATTATGTTTTGTCTATCATCACTTCAACAAAAACCATCATCCTTCTTCTTCTCTCTCTCATTTTTCTCTCCTTCTCTCTATCTAGTTCTTTATGACCAGAACCCATCCCCTTGTCTACTCAATTCCACAAGCACCAGGAGCCATCATCGACCACCTTTCAAGAACCACTCCATCATCTTTGAAATGGGACATCACCGCCTTCACCCTCGTCACCCACAGCCACCTTTACTATCCACCACCACATCACAATCCATTTTTTTTGTTGAAACTGCTTCGTCTTAGTGTTCTTATTTAACAAAACTACCACTCTCTCTCTTCCCTTTCTCTTCCTTGTTATCTTCTTCGTGAACCTCCATGACCATCGAGATTTTACGTGTTGTTTATTCCTGTTAACCGATTAGTTTAAATCACCACCACCTTCACCATTCCACCATGATTACATCACCAAACACCCAAACCACCATAATACTCGCAAGCTTTATGTTTCAACTGTTAACCGCCAACACCTATCACCACCAAACCCACTATAACCGATCACTTCCACCACCATTAAATCATTTCTATGTTTTACTGTTTCTTTTACAGCAACACCGAGACACCACCATTGAACAGACAAAACAGCCACCACCTCCACCTTCAAAAAACACCGGAGAAACCACATAGATAATCTCCCACTATTGATTTCTGTTTCTAACTATGAACTACTGCTAAAATCCATCTATTATTTGAGCAAAACCCAATACCCACAACCACCGTCATGATATTGTTTTTCGGTTTTTAAACCATCGAAGAACACAAGAAGCCTATTGTGTTACCTAGTTGTTCCTGTTACTGTTGCAGCGAAGATGGACAAGAAGAATGAGGTAATGATGATGGTGAGAAAATGTTAATAACGATATTGTTGACAACCGAAGACTAGGTTCTTTTAATTTTTTTTCCTTTTCCTCTTTTCTCCTGGAGAACTCGTAATTAGATTAGGGTATACATATCGGGCTACTGGATCACTGTAATTGGGTTGCTGCAATTCAATTTAAAATTGGGCAGAGGTTGAACTTGGGCCGAACAAAATGGAGTTGGGCCGAGATCTCTGTTTCTGGTGGGCTGAAACTAAGATAATGCACTAGATACGAGATATAAGAAATAAAATGCCATAATTAAAACAAAAGGCATAGATAGTGGAATGGTTAAGGGTGTTTGGGTTTAGCGAGAGGTCCCGAGATCGAACTCGAGCAATGGCATCTTTTTTTTAAAGCCTGATTAATCTAAGGTAGTAATTTTTATTATTTTCATTATTATTATTATTATTATTATTATTATTATTATTATTATTATTATTATTATTATTATTATTATTATTACTATTATTATTATTATTATTATTATTGTTATTGTTATTATTAAGTATTAGTATTGTTAGTATTATTATTACTAAGTGTTATGAATATTATGATTATTATTATTATCATTATTATACTTATTGTTATTATTGTTATTGGTATTATAATTACTAAGATTAGTATTATTACAAATATACGTATTATGATGTAAATCCATTTATAGATACAAATATCAATATCATTATTAGTAATGTATTTACTAGTATCATTTAAAATATAACTTTATCATTTTATTACTAGTATAACTAATATTATTATTAATATGATTAGGATTATTATTATTATCATCGATATGAAAATAATAAAATTTAATATTCTTTTCTTTAATATTAGTATTAGTATCATTTTATAATTATCAGCATTATTATTAATATTATCAACAAAAATATTATTGATATTATCATTATTATCATTTTTACAAAAATTATTATTTTGTTATCATTAAAACTATTATTATTATTATTACTATTATTATTATTATTATTATTATTATTATTATTATTATTATTATTATTATTATTATTATTATTATTATTATTATAATTATTATTATTATTATTAAATATTATCTATATCATTATTATTAAAATAATAATATTTATGAAAATAAAGGTGTTAAATGACGTTGTTAAGATTATAAGTATTAAATTTAAAACTTATAAATTATTAAATATAACAAGTACATCAATAATATATAAATTTATTTGATTACAATTATGTATGTTAATATATATATAAATGATATAGGTTCGTGAATCCGAGGCAAATCCTGCATTGTTCAGTTGTTCAATGCCGTCATATGTATGTTTACTACAAAATACAGTATTGTGAGTTCATTTGATTCCCTTTTACTCTTTATATTTTTATAACTGCTTTAGTAAATGCTTTTGAAATATATTTTGAACTGAGAATACATGAATTGCTTTTTTAAATGTTTGACGAGATAGACACAAGCAAAATATTTCTCTAATGAATTATTATGCAGACAGAAGTTCTGTGGATTATTATTGAATTATGTGGACATGATAATTGCCACCAATTGATGTGAATATTTTCCCCCTGATTATCATTGCTTGGTAACCTAAGAATTAGAATCGGGTATGGCCCTAATTCACACGAATCCTAAAGGTAGCTACCGAGTTTAACACCCCCACCCAGAATGTTCACTAGACGGAAGGGCTAGTGGGCGTGGTGTTTAGTACTTCGAAGTTTATATGATTATTATACAGACGAGATGTTCTATTTTGAGGATATTATTGTGCGCATTATATGTTAAGGTCGGTTACCAAGCCAAGCTATGAAAGCAATGAAAAGTGAATGTTATGTATCGAGAGAATGATTTTATACACAGGTTATGTGTATGTTATTTTTGTGCACAAGATATGTGTACGGTTACTAAGATTTATGAAAAATGATTTCGTACACGAGAAAGGTGTACTGTATTTAAAAGATATCGCATGTACATTACAGGTGGGTATAGGATTCGGGCCCATTTGTACCATGCAGAATTTAAATCTTGTGGTCTATCAAAATGATGAATTTTATTGTTTTATGATAAACCTATGAACTCACCAACCTTTTGGTTGACACTTGAAAGCATGTTTATTCTCATGTATGAAAGAAATCATCCGCTGTGCATTTGCTCATTTTAAAAGACATCATTTGGAGTCGATCATCGCAATGGGACCAGATATTGGTGACTTCGTCCAGATGGATTTGGACTGGGTATGACAGCATACACTAAAAATAATTACTCATTAATCATGGTAACAATATCATAAATCACAATAATGGAAGACATTATATAAAGTATAGAAATACTAGTAGATTAAACGAGTTCCAAAAATACAAAAGTGACAACTTCAAACTCCAGCCCGCTCCTAATACAATCTTCAGCGTTCTTCTCCAGGTACTAATTTTCCTGCTCGGAGTCAAAGACCTTGAAAGTATGATTAATTATTGTAGAAAGACAGAGAAAGAAGTGAATTGAAGTGTCTTGAAATTGGATGACAAATGGCCCAATTTATAGAAGTGATCTTGACTGTAAACGGCTGGCAAGCCGGCCTGGCAAGTATGCACCACAGGGCGGCGTGGGTGGCCGGTGCCAGGCAAGCCTGCTGCCTAGCCCGTTTCCAGTTCCTGGTGTGGGTGATTTGGCAAGCCGGTGCCACACTGGCAAGTCGGCGTGAGAAGCCGGTGTGGTAGGACGGTGTTGGCTCAGGTTTGCTGTTTTGCTTGGATCGGCTTGCTTTTCCCGGGATCGTAACTTGGTTTCCGAGGTCGTAACTTGTCTTTCACCGTTTTCGGTCTAGAATCTTCGTTTTAGCACCGTTTCACTTGATTCTTTTTGCATCGCCTTTGTAATTACTTGATCTTAAAATTTAACCAACAAAGCGATTATTTAGCGATAAAGTTTGGAACTTTATTATTTCTGGGCCTTAATATCGGGGTAAAAACATGACTTTTTTTAGCCGATATCAAATATCTCACATTTAGACTTTGCTTGTCCTCAATGAAACTTCTCGTTTTTAACTTCAAGAAATCTTTTCGAAATTTCCGTTCTATTGGACTAAGCGGTTTTCTTTTTCATGATAAGAGTGAAAAATTAAGTGAGTCCTCTATGTTAGGGTTGATACTATCTCTGCAAGCGTGCGAGGAGGTTACATGACTTAGGCTAGCTTTCACAGGTCACTCAAATCACACAAGTATTTAGGTTTCCCTATAGTTGTAAGAAATGAATTTACCTTAGCCAGTCATGTTGCACCCATTGTCATAGGCTTGATAAAGACTCAAATCCTTGCTACTAATGTGAAGACGGTAATAACCATAGCTTCTACGTCATTCGTCAAAAATGGAAGGGTGAAAAAAGAATTTTGGAGTGGTGCTGAAGTTGTTTAAAGGGTGTAAAGGTGTAAAACAACCTTTTTAAAGACTTTTATTCTGAATTTCAAAAAGGAAAGATAGAACAAAGGTGGCAATTTTGACTCGGTCTGGCTCCAGATGAGAGAATGGATTGTTGCGTCCTTCTTCTTCTTGTGACAACCCGGAAATTTCCGAGCAAAGTTTGTTAAGTTAAAACTGTGTTCATACATTCATTATAACCTCGACCAAATCCCGACGATTCACGAACCATTATATAAATGGATATGAATATATATGTGTATATATTTATTATAACTTGAGAATATTAATAAAGTATTAAACGTATAATACTTTACATGAACGTATTTGTTTCAATATGTTTATCGATGGAATTAGAAGATAATATCAAATGATTGATTTATCAGATACATTGTATGATTACGAGTCTCTGTTGAGAGGTCCACTTTGATTAAGAAACTTTTCCTTTTTAACGGTATTCGGAAAATGGTAAAGTGATTTACATGTAAGAACAAATGTTTCATTAACGAGAATTAGACAAAAGTTAGTGGAAGACTAAATTACATAAGAATCAATTGATTTAATTTCAAATGTACGAAAACGTTTTTTTCGATATAATAGAACTAGATTATTAATGTCCTTGTTTAAATAACATGAGTTGGAATATTAGTTGTTAGATATATGAATAACTTGCAACGTATATTAAAACGTGTTTATGTATATTAAATATATATGATTTTAAATTAATTAAGTAAATGATAGTAACACTCGCTTATTGATTCGATTAATATTTGGACATATCAACTAGTACGTTAAGAAGTTAAAGTAAACACTAGTACACAAATGAACTATATCTATTTAAGTTTTAGAACGTAAACGTTATATCGTACAATATTTTCTATTATGTAAACGGTTTTAAATTATACTTTGAAATATAAATATCTTTTGAAAGACTAAATAATATATTACTAAATAAATATTTCTAATATGGATAAATTACATTTCTAAATAAAAATATATTTATATTTTACAAAGTGATAGAATATAATATTAATTTACTCATAAAATGTTTTGATTTAAAATAATATTATTAAACATATTTTGATAAACAGCGAGACATTGATTTATAGAAGCAAATGACCACAACACTCAAATGTAAAGGTTATACTTTGAGTAATATAGTCTATAGATGATTAAGTCTAATTATTGATAATAGATACATGTCGCGTAACGTAAAGGACAAGTTTTCTTAGCGTACTAGAATGCGTTTGGAAATCGGAACTGAGACATAAGTCAAGAGTCAACGTACAAGTCATTGAAACAAAATTTACAAATTTACTATGCACGTAAATATAATATAATATATATATAATTATATAAATTAAATATATATTATATATTAAATATTATTAAACAGTCAGCCGCCCCCAATAATTCGTGTATGAGCTGTAAATGATCCTCATGTGATCGTATGAGGATACCTTACATAATCCATGCGATCGCATGGGATGGGAAGTCAGGAAACATTATAAAGCTCGATCGAATTCGCTCAGTTTTACACACACATATCTTTCTCTCTATCTTATTACTTACTCCATGATATTTATTTTATTTATTATTTATATTATTATTATTAAGATTATTATTATTATTAATCGTATTATTATTATTAGGATTATTATTGTTATTAGTATTATACATAAAATACTACGACGAGGTTCTGCTCGCATGTTTTCAAAATGGGTTTTCGAGAGGGATAGAGCTAAGAAAATTATGTGTTATAGCTATGGAGGTTATGGGTATGGATCAAGGGTATGCTAGTGAGGTCAATCTAGTGTTTATAATCTCCGTTGCGTCTACGTACTTTCCTGCAATATTGAATCTCAATATTGATACGTGAGCACCCATATCCTACTTTTTACATATTAATAGTGTATCCCTGATTAGTGCTCGAGTATATTTGATTATGCATACTTGTATATTTAATTCCATCATTATATAGTATATGTTGAATCACGAATTTAATACGTATATTACTGATATAAGGTATATGATATGCATGTCGTTGGAAAGCTGGCGAAAAATTAATAACTTTTCATTTAGAAAGCGTATAGTTTCGATGAACGGATTAAAAGTTATAGTCAATTGAATTATCTATAATTTTAAGTATTATTGTTAAAATGATTATTATTACTATCTTCGTTATCGTTATCGTTATCGTTATCGTTAACGTTATCGTTATCGTCATTATTATTATTATTATCTAATAATCAATATTAATATTATTATTATTATTATTATTATTATTATTATTATTATTATTATTATTATTATTATTATTATTATTATTATTATTATTATTATTATTATTATTAATATTGTTATTATTATTAATATTATTATTATTATTATTTAAAAAAATTATTATTTTATATCAAAATTATCATTTTATTATTTTTATCGTTATTATTATTATTAAAAGTATCATTAATATTAAAACTATCATTTTTATTAAAATTATGATTTTAATAGAAATATCATTGTTATTATTAAATATCATTATTATTATCATTTTAGTATTATTATTATTAAAAATTATCATTTTGAATAGAATTATTATTTTTATAAAATATTATTATTATTACAGTTAATAATAAAAAGTATCGTTATTATTAAAATTATCATGAATAGAATAATCATTTTATTATAATTAATATCATCATTAGTAAATATAAATGTTGTTATTGTTATTATTAGTAGAATAATACAAATTTTACTCATTATAATTTTTATCAATAATATTTTATTAAATAAATATGTGATACAAAGATATTTTACCACATGTAATATAATTACATTAATAATACATAGCACTATATTTTTATGATAATAAGTGAACTTTCTTAATTTATTTACCTAAAAGTATATTTTTATTATATATAGATTTTAATATAAATTTTTATCCATTAATAAATGATTTATATTATTTACTTTAAATAAATCTGTTAAGTATATTTAAATATATAAAATGACTATATTTAAGTTATATAATAATCACGTATAGATTTTGGAAGTCATTTTGAGTCAAGTTGACTTTTATTGACTTTTGCATATCAGTCTCGAGCATTAGGATTGTGATACACTATGACCTGACCTAAATTGTTAGACAATTATTGTCAACATATATATATATATATATATATATATATATATATATATA
The DNA here is from genome assembly GCF_046630445.1 of Rutidosis leptorrhynchoides. Lineage (NCBI taxonomy): Eukaryota > Viridiplantae > Streptophyta > Magnoliopsida > Asterales > Asteraceae > Rutidosis > Rutidosis leptorrhynchoides. The sequence goes on from NC_092339.1 coordinate 237,283,300, forward strand.
TATATATATATATATATATATATATATAATATAGGTTCGTGAATCCGAGGCCAACCCTACACTTGTTCAATGACGTCATATGTATTTTTACTACGAAATACAGTATTGTGAGTTTCATTTGCTTCCTTTTTAAATGCTTTTGCAATATATATATTTTTGGGACTGAGAATACATGCACTATTATAAATGTTTGACGAAATAGACACAAGTAATTGAAACTACATTAATAAATGATTTATATTATTTACTTTAAATAAATCTGTTAAGTATATTTAAATATATAAAATGACTATATTTAAGTTATATAATAATCACGTATAGATTTTGGAAGTCATTTTGAGTCAAGTTGACTTTTATTGACTTTTGCATATCAGTCTCGAGCATTAGGATTGTGATACACTATGACCTGACCTAAATTGTTAGACAATTATTGTCAACATATATATATATATATATATATATATATATATATATATATATATATATATATATATATATATATATATATATATATATAAATAATATAGGTTCGTGAATCCGAGGCCAACCCTACACTTGTTCAATGACGTCATATGTATTTTTACTACGAAATACAGTATTGTGAGTTTCATTTGCTTCCTTTTTAAATGCTGTTGCAATATATATATTTTTGGGACTGAGAATACATGCACTATTATAAATGTTTGATGAAATAGACAAAAGTAATTGAAACTACATTCTATGGTTGAATTTTTCTACCGGATATCGCCCTTGTTGAACTTGGTAGCCTAAGAATTGGTGTTTATTATAATTGCCACCAATTGACGCGAACCCTAAAGATAGATCTTTGGGCTTTGACACGCCCCAGTCAGAGAATTTGAACTGCTTTAGTACTTCGATTTTTCTCTACAGACGAGAGGTTCTGTTTTGGGGATATTCTAGATGCATTTTGTTAATGTCGGTTATTAGGGATTCAACCCATATGAATGATTTTTATGCAGATGCATGATGTTTATGAGAAATAAAAATCTTGTGGTCTATTAAATTAATGGAAATGATTATTTATGATAAACTAATGAACCCACCAACCTTTTGGTTGGCACTTTAAGGCAAGTTTATTCTCAGGTATTAAAGAAATCTTTCACTGTGCATTTGCTCATTTTAAAGATATTACTTAGAGTCATTCAGGGAATATTTCAAAAGTCGTTGCATTCGAGTCGTTGAGTTCAACAAGATCATTATTAAGTCAATAATAGTTTGATATAATATGAAATGGTATGTATGCCGGTTAACTTTCGTTGTAATAAAAGTTTGTCTTTTAAAAAAGAATGCAATGTTTGTAAAATGTATCATTTAGAGGTCAAATACCTCGCAATGTAATCATAAGTTATTGTATTCGTCCTTATGAATTAGGACGGGTCATCTCATGTGGTATCAGAGCGATGGTCTTAGCGAACCAGGTCTTGCATTAGTGTGTCCAACTGATAGTTGTTAGGATGCATTAGTGAGTCTGGACTTTGACCGTGTCTGCATGTCAAAAAGTTTGCTTATCATTCTTGTCGGAAATTACATGCTTATCATTTTTAGTCTAGACACATCTTACTGCATTGATTGCATGAATAGAGTATAGACAAAATTAATATCTTAGCGTATCTGCTAATTCATATCTTAGCGTATCTGTTACTGTAAACTCTGTCTGACATATTCCGTAAATTCCTCTGTAATCTACGAAATCTTTTGTTCTATATATATAGATATTCTATATAATTAGAATACCATCTGATAGTCAAAAATCATTTCATATCGAAATATCCTTTATTCAATCGTACAAAATGGAACTCGCCACTAGTTCAAGTTCCTCGGATTCCGATATGGAGTTTCACTGGAGCTCCGAAAGCAGTGTGACCGGAATGGATCAACCAATCAGCCATCACCTATTCTAGATGAATTGGGGATGGATTCATAGTCTACTTAATCACTGGAGACAAGAAGAAGGTGATCCCTTCCATTCACAACATTTTTCTGTTGGCGAAGAACCTGAAGCACTTACTGGCGAACCTGTTCGAGATACCATTTTCTCTCTCATTTCTAGAGTATCTCGGCACGATTATATACTATCTCGCGTTCTAGATCTTATTCATCCACTCGTCCGAACCGACAACCGCCCCAGTGTAATAGGAGAATTCAACGAGCTTCGCGCTCGGGTAATGGCTTTGGAGAATATGGTGCAAAGGTTACAAGCACCATCAGCAGCACCGGCAGCAATAGTACCATCACCACCACCAACAGAAACATCCATACCCCACACTATAACATCACAATCGGTACCTCGAGCATCAACGTCACACACACCATAGATACCAAGGAGTACCAACAGCAACAACCGATGAAGTATTGATTCATAACTTCATCATAGAAATATTCTACGATAATTATATAATCTCTAAAGTTTTAGAGATTATTTATTCAAATCATAGCCGTAAACCAAGATGAATGGATGGATCAAAATGATACAGGGGAGAATAGAAACCCTGACAAGGATGGTGCACGAATTACAAGCTAGACTTATTTACCAGCAGCATCAACAGTACCGTTAGTATCACTAGCACCACCAGTACCTCCAGCATCACCGTCAGTATTACCAACACCAGCAACACCTGTAACACTACAAGCTCCATCAATTACATAACCACCAACGATATCGACAACACAGTCACCAATAGGTATATCGAAATAACGAGTTATGAAGTATTAACTAATTTCCACTGAAGGATTTATATGTATATCTTATATATATAAATTTTTAAACCAAAATAAATCTTTCCGTACTAAGCTATTATGTGTGAATCTTAACTACTCAGTTAATTCATATTACTAATATGCTATATGTACATCCTTCGTTAGTGACTTAATCGTCGTTAACTACAATCTCTGTTTCAATTCAGTGAATTCCATTTCATAATAAATCAAGTGTATTATTCAAATATATGTTTGATTTTACACTTTCATCATCGATGTACTCGAAAGTTTTCAGATAACATCATTCATACCTTGCGAAGTTCACAAGGATTCCACGAACACCAACATCTTGCATCAACAAATAACAAAGTATTGATTCATAATTTCAATTTCATTGAAGAAATACTCCGTAAAAGTTATGTAATTTCTAAAGTTTTAGGGATTATTCAATTCTAGTTTCAACCGTAAATCAAATGAGTTTAATATTAACTCATTAAAACTATGTTACATCTGAAGAAAATATACACATATATATTTTCATAAAGACTGTAAAAAAATTCTTTTGTACAAAATATTAATTATGAGAATTTTTTTTAACGGGTAGGTAATTTTAACGACCCGTCAAAGTACACTTGACGACCATCGTTATCTTGGTCCCATAGCTTGATCATAACTTTAAATAAATTTAATAAATAACCTTGCATTCTTTATTTAAAAATGATTTCCTATAAAGGAAACCTACTAAAATATGTAAGTTTAGAAATACCATACATAAATACTTAATGAAAAGTTGACCAAAACAAAGTCAACAAGCACCTACAATTTAATGTATCAAAATAGAATGCAAGTTAATGTTTAACAAAAGCTGCCATCATAAATATGCAGACTCTCTAAGCACAGCAGAAGCAATCAATCATGAACCTGAGAATAAAATATGCGAGTAACTGTCAACAAAAATGTTGAGTGAATTATAGGTTTAATATTGCAAACAATATTTAATTTAAACCGTAAAAAAATTTTATGTTTGAAAACATAAATCCTTATTTTGGACAACAAAAATTATATGTTTGAAAACATATAAAACATTATTCCATTAACCCGTGAGCCCCCTGGTAACCACTTAACCAATTCCACCCTTACCAAATACAATATACACTGAACAGGTGTATCTTCAAATAATTACGAAGTACTAATATATTCCGTCTTCAAAAATTGCTAGCGCGACTAGCACGAAATGGGGTTATCAAACCCGATAGATCTATCTATAGGATTCGCGTTTACCAGTAGAAACCAGTGATTACAGTTACCAGACTAGAGAATATTTTTGTTCAACTTACAATGAATAACTTAAACCAACTTCCACTTGTGTCGAATATAAAAAATAAAATGCATGTATTCTCATCCCAAAAGATATAAAATAGAAAAATGGGACTATAACTCACCTTAAAGCAAATGAAGTAACCACACAAAAAGTGGACACCAAATGGAGTAAAGTGATCAAGAATGATCACAACGCCAACCTATAAATAAAGTAGGTCAATATAAATAACTAACTTAGGTCAAGTCTTAGTATGATAGCTATAGTACTTGTTGCAAATAAACATAGAACAACACTCAACATGCTTCGGTTTGATCAGAACAGGGTAAGGACAAGTACTTTCTATTTTTAGAAAGTTTCTATTTTTAGCAGGTTTCCATTTTAGGAAAGTTTCTTTTTTTGGAAAGTTTCCATATTTAGAAAGTTGCTATTTTTGGAAAGTTTATAAGTTCGGAAAGTTTCCTTAATTAGAAAGTTAACAAAAGTCAACTGAAAGTCAAAGTCAACCGAAAGTTAACTCAAAAGTCAACCTTGGTCAAATGTAACGACCCGACAAAATCGACATTGACGGCGCCGCTAACTTAGGTCCCGTTACGTGGTCGTAGTCCCTATATGAGACTCGTTGACCAAAATTATGTCGCATTCATTTGAAACGTATAAGACTTGCAAAGTTTAGTTTACCAAACGGTTCGACAACAAGTTTAAGTTTACAAAAGTATAATGTATAAATGAAATAAACTTGCGACATAATATAAGTTGAAAGTCACGGTTGCTATAAATAGCGTAAGTATGTATGCTTTAAGTTTGAATCCAAAGATGCTATTACTAGTGTATGCATGTATGCTTGACCCCAAGCAAGTAATCAAAGTGTATGCGGAAGCATGTATCAAATAGCCATGTATGAACCTGAGAAACATATAGAAAACTGTCAACGAAATACGTTGGTGAAATCATAGGTGTATTAGTAAACGTGCATTTGAACCACAAGATTTAATATAAGTTGATTATCTAAATCGTTTGCATTCCAAAAGTTGTTGTTCGCGAGCACCCAATTATCAAGACTTAACTGTTTTGCACCCTTTGCGTAGTGTTAGAACATACACTAGACCCGAAAATATATTTCATCCGCTAACGGTAGCGAACCGTCCGAATGAGGCTCGTCAAGCCCATGTGATCACATAATATAAATTCTCGTTTACACCCTGCACGTGTAACTAATGATAATTGAATTGAGGCTTTTTGTTCAAACTCGCACGTGGAATGTTTGTTTTCGTACTTGTGTTCAAAGCATAAAAGTATGATACGTATATGTTTCTCATCCCATAGAATAAAACATAAAAGTTGTTGAAAAGGTGGGACTATGATCTCACCTCGAGTGCACGAGTATAATGTACTTCACAAAGTAAACGTGTGCATGAAAGTTGCTTAGCCTTGACCTAAACAAGTAAGTTGCATCAATTAACCGGTTACGATACAAGGTCGGTCAAAATGTGTTCAATTAGTCCTATGACTCGTTACGACTCGATTAAATATAGCATGTGAATCACGTTGTCAAGTTTCATGCAATAATCAAGTATAAAATAAGATTTGAACGATTGCATAAGTGTTTTATTAAGTTTGACTAAAAGTCAAACTTGGTCAAAGTCAACGAAAAAGTCAACGGGGTCAGGTCGGGTCCCGAACTATTTTCCTGAGCTTAGAACTCATGTATAAGCATGTTAGAACAAGTTACATGTGAATCGGAAGTGCGTAGCATAGCAAACATTTTTAAAAAATTTGACAAAGTAGGTCAGAAGCCAAATACAACAAATGCCGCGCCGCGGCCCCTGGGGTCGCGCCGCGCCAATAGGCGTGGCCTGGTGCCTGGTCTGTTTCAAAAGTTCAAGTCTCAACTAAACTTCAATTTAGCACAAAACACAAACCGTAAGCACTTAGAACACGTATCTTATATCGTTGGAAAGGTATTTTGACGAGAAATACAACTAACCACTTTTCATCAAGCAAAAACATCAATTGCAATAACTGGAATCTCGTCAAGTGATCATTAAAGGTTTATTTTCAAAGTTTCAAGTTCACAAATTGCATTTTAAGATTCGGGAATCCAATTCACACATATGATATGCCGTTTTGAAGGTAATGAAACATACATTACAACTAAACACTTACTAATAACATTTCATGGCATTCAAAACATCGAAAGTTTGTTTTAAGTCTATCAAACCCTAACCAAAACTCACAAAAATCAATAATCATGTGTTTGAAGTTTTCTTAATCAACCTACGCATCAAAACGAAGCTAGTGATACTAGTAACACAATTAAAACATGAACTTTAACAATTTAACAACATTAACTCATCCAAAATCAAAGATTAAGCACACCCATTTTCAAGTTCATGCTAGTTACTCCAAAACAACAAATCGAGCAAACAAAGCATATATTCATGTTATACACGAGTTATAGACACTAACTAACACCATTTCAAGTGTTTTAGAGAAATGTTACCCAAATATGATGAAATTGGTACCACAATGTAGAGGATGAAGAGAGGATCACGAAAATATAATTTGTTTTGATGTTTGCCTCTTGATCCGGATTTAGATGATGATTTTGTGAGTTGGGTGTTTAAGTTCCAAAAAATGGAAGTAGAGAAGAGAGAAAGAGGAGGTGGGAGATGAATGAAATGAATGGATGAGAAAGGTGGGTTGACTAGTTGACCTAGTCAACTAGTTTGGCCCCTTGGCAACTTCAGTCCCTCGAGTTTGAAAGCGAGTGCGTGAATTAACCGAACGAATATTTTAAAAATACTAGAATATACGGGAGATGTCATAATCGAATAATGGAAATATCACGAATGTTAGTTAACGAAAGATACGAATTTAGATAACGAAAGATATTATCAAAAAAAAAAGACGGTGTTAAAATAAATTTAACGGAAAAACGCGGGATGTTACATTGCATACACCTTAAAAGAAATTTCGTCCCGAAATTTAGTTGAAAGTAGTCGTCGTTGTTTCTTCCTCGAGATCTTGTGTAGTCAATTCTACGGATAAGTGAAGGTACTTCCTTGGGCATTTCAACAAACTTCGAAAATCGGGGTTTTAATTTGTTTCAAAATTTGGTTTCACGATTCATAGTTTCAACCAGTCTTCCTAGCAAGTGAAGTTTATCATCGATAGTAAGCTCATCGAAAAGGATAACAAGTTCTTGTTCGCAAGACACGTCCTTAAGTTTGATACATAGAATGTAGGATGAACGGAATTTGATTGAGTTGGGAGTTCGAAACGGTAAGCAACTGGTACAATACGCCCCAAGATTTCAAAAGCATTTAGATATCGCGGATTTAGCTTTCTACGTTTCCCGAAACAGATTACAGCTTATCAAGGTGCGACTTTTAACGTTACGCGGTTTCCCACTTGGAATTCGAATGGTTTACGTCTAACATCGGCGTAGCTCTTTTGGTAACTACAAGTCGTGTTGGGTCCCTCTTGGATTTGAATGATCTTAACGGTTATTTCATGAATGAGTTCGGGTCCGGTGGTTTGCTTGTCACCTACTTCGGTTCAACAATTTAGAAAACGATAATTGCGGATATTAAGGTTTTCGAAGGGTGTGGCGTCAATACTCGTGTGATAACTATTGTTGTAAGAGAATTCTGTTCAAGGCAAATACTTTTCTCAAGTAAATTTGAAGTTGATAACACAAACTCGTATTATGTTTTCCAAGGTTTGAATCGTATGTTTGCTCGGTCCGTCGGGTTGTGGTTGATGTGTTGTACTCATGTTTAAACTTGGTCCTGAGGCTTTTTGTAAGGCACCCCGAAATTTAGAAGTGAAACGAAGTATATCTCCTCAAGATATATTTTGAACAAGTTTTCGTTTCTAAAAAAAAATTCGCGTCGCGGAAGATTTATCGATTTCTAAAAACGTTTGTTAGGGCTATTCACCCTCGTGGAAAATACTAGTATAATGTTAAGAGTCTCTCTCTCCATTGAGAATTTAGAATAAAAGATTTCCTTAAACGGAAGTTCGAGTGTAATGCGGGAGAAGTTTCTGTCTCGATGTGAGCATAACAAGCATAGTGTAGTTCGTCGATAAAACTGTGCAAAAACAAGATAGTATACACGTATAACATATGTTTGAAGTTGAAAGAATTTGTCATTCATTCAGAAGCATGGATATGGTTCGACAATAATCGAAGGTGTGTCCCTGGAATGGTTGTTATCAGTATTCTCGGAGTTTTCGGATGTTCAAACAAGAAAAATAAAGTCATGTACATGGCACATGGTGGTGATTAGGTTGATCGAGTCCAATCACCATCACGAGTCATTAGAACTTTGGTATGACTTACCGTAATATAACCACGTTGATCGAGTGTCGTTATATTACGCTAACTCATACCTCCATTCCCACATCACTCCATAGATTCAAGTTCGTGTAATCGTGAAGTTTTAAAATGAACAAAGTGTAACGACGCCTCTAACGTGACTCGTATTGAATCGAAAGAATTAGTGCAACACTAAAGAAGCGTTCCCCAAGGGAAGTGTATAAATGATTGTTCACGTCAATGCAGTTCAAGTCAAACAATAATGTATTCTGGTACGAGAAGTGTAACGAATCATGATAACGAATAGTACGTAACCGTAGTGATAATTAGCGATGACGATACTCACCTAGAGTAGTGATGGTAGTAACAAGAAGTGGTAGATAGTAAGGAACACCTGATGTCGTGCGAGGTGTACGAAATAGTACTATATTTTACTACGAAATACGTTACAAATTATTACACAAGTTTTAATTATTTATTTAGAGAATGGATATACTTAAACCTTGCTACAACACTATAGGCAGTGTACCTAATCGTAGAGTAGTATAGTTTTTAGTAAGTCCGGTTTGTTCCACAGGGAGCGGGCTTATTGCACACTATATTTTTAAACAACTATATTTGTACAAAATATATAAATATATATATATATAATAATATATAAAAGGGGGTTTACCGTTTAATGACCGGTTTGTCGATTTATATTTTAAGCGAAGCGTATAGTAAATGACGATATTTAACTAACAATATAAAATAAATAACAATAATTAAAATGACAATAAATAAAAGTACGAGGAAATATCAAATAAAATATATTATGCTTATTTAAACTTCCGTAACCATGATATTTGACGTTTCGATTTTAATTTATTGTCTTGGCTTAATTGTCCTTTGTCCTGGATGTATTTGAAACCTATCTGGTTTTTGTCCATAATAGTTCATCGGTCATAATTATAAACTGCTCGGCAAATTTAACCTTATACCCGAAGTCAAATATTCCAACTAACTAGGGATTCGAACTGTAACAAGGTCTTAATACTTTGCTTAATGAATACACCAGGTTATCGACTGTGTGTAAACCAAGGTTTTAATACTTTGTTAACAATTACACCAATTACCCTTGAATGTAATCCACCCCTATTTTAATGAGTCCATTGACTATTAATCCATCCCCGTGTCTGGTCAAATGAACAATAATTCGTACTTATAAATATCCCGCCCATCGTGACCGATTAAGTGTATGTGGGTATATATAGATACGTCAAATCATAACCTTTATATTAAATTAACGAGGTATCGTTAATTTAATATAAAGCCCATTAATAGCCCATAGTCTAATTTCCACAAGTGTCGTTCTTTTGTCCAAACCCCAATTATGGTACAAAACCCAATTACCCCGTCTTTAATATTTGGCTCAACATCATGATTACTTCGGCTCAAATAAGCATAATAATAACTTAAGTACGAGACATTAATTTAAAAAGGAGAACATAGCTTAGATTGATTATTTATCGCGTAGTAGTACACGGACAGAGCTCCGACTTTAAAACCCGTAAAAATAACTTTTACATAACCCAAACTAATCTAATATAAAACTACCCTATACTATATATTATATATTTATTTATTTATTTATTTATTACAGAGTATTATTATTATTATTTATATTTTTACACGCAGAATTCGTGAGATTTTATAGGAGTTTTGATTTCTGACAGCTCCGCGAGTCGTGGAGTTTTTAGCCTTCAAACTCCGCGAGTCGCGGAGTTTGAAAATCCAGCTCAGGATCATTTGTCTCATAGCTTGTCGACATAATTTTTAAATATATATAATATATAAATAATTTATATAATTATTTAAATATTATATTATATTCTTGTGCATAGTTGACTTGTAATTTTTGGTCCGTTGCGTCGGGCGTTGATAGTTGACTCATGTCCCGGTTCTAGATTTTCGAACGTCCTTGCGTACAATTTAATATCTTGTACTTTGCGTTTTGTAACTTGTACTCTTGTCATTTTTAGACGTTTTTCATCAATAAATTGAACCTTTTGAATTGTAACTTGAACATTTGAGCTTTTTGGACGTTTGTGTCTTCAAATCTTCGCTTTCGCCTTTTGTCTTCGCACTTATTTATTTAAACAATTACAATGAAAATATAATACAATTACATATGAAAACCTATTATTTAGGAGGGATATTGCTATGAAATATATGTTCCTTTTTAGCCTTATCATACATCCCCACACTTGAGCGTTGCTTGTCCTCAAGCAATACAGAACTTGAAATAAAAACATACATGAATCACTTTTTTATTCATCAAACTTTGTACATCAGTGATTTTGATATGGTGGTATAAACAATGATAGTAACGATAGAACCATGGTTAAAGGTGGGTGTGTCATCCACAGTTGCCTCGGGTTTAGGTCAACGACACTTGCAATCAAATAGCCGATTTACTTTCGGTTTCCAAGGCAAAGTGCATATTTGAAAGGCGGTTTACAGTCCCACATGACTATGAAAATGTAGATCCTTAAGGAAATTGGATCTTTATGAAAATATTTGATCTTTTGAAAATTCAATCTAGCTTTTACCATAGATAAGTTTTCCGGAATAACCCTTCACCGGTGTTGCAAAATATTTTTGTGGGTTTTGTGGGTTTCAGATTTGAAAATTTTAGCTTAAAACTTATGGTTTTGTGTCACCCACTTGCTAACCTTGTATTAGGAAAGCAACACGTCCAGTTCACTTGTTCCGTATATTACCTTTCGATAAACTACCGTCCGGTTGTAAAGGAAAGCGATGAACAAGCAACTGTTAAGGCAATGTCCCATGACTTGCTTTTGATTATGGTCTATAAACGTGTCGGATGCTAGTACTATCCTTTGTAGGAGCAATAGTAAAGCTCACCCTTATGATTTTTCGGTCTGGCACAAGGTCCTGTCTTTGACCATGCTATGCAACCACCGTTCTTACGGTTGACATCCGATTTGGTTCAGGTGACCTAATGAATTCCAGGTGAATTCCTAGGATTTTACGTTCAATGGTAATGAACGCATTGAAAATGGGTTTTCAGAAAACAAATCGGTTTATAATTTTGATCAAAATATTTTCTCGTTCAAGCTCGAGTTTAGATATCATTGAATTCCATGAGTTTGAATTCTCAATCTTTAAGGTCAATCTCAAGGATTGAGTAATATCAGTCTTAAAAGCTGATTTTTAATCTTTAAGGAGATTATCCTTTTTGGGGATCTGATTCATTAGTCTTATCAAGCTAATTTGCACGGTGCCCCCCCATTGTACGAGATAAATCCTTCTCATGGTTGGGATAAATCTGACCACTTGGCGACCCTGTTTGATGCTGAGGTCCGTGGATTTCCTGCTGATTTTAGTGATGACTTTTCTAGATTTTTCGTCAACCTACAGCTGGTCTGGATGACAACTTCTTGACCTAAATCAAGAAGCGCGTGTCTTTTTCAGAAGACTTTACTTCCTTTTAATGATGGAATTGATTCATCGTGTAGATCCATCTTTTCTTTTCTTTCATCGGGTAAAACAGTTAATTTAGTCCAAAACAAAAGCACCTGCAATAACTTTACGGAAACATGTGATAGATATTTTTTTTTATTGAATAACTTGGTATATTCTCCCCACACTTGGCTTTTATTTATTATGTTCTTTGCCTTTTTATTCTCTTATATTCCATTTTAAATGAATTCAAGCGTTTTGGGTTGTTTCTCAATTTATGTCCTTTCCGAGGTAACGATAATTTCGGCATTAACACCTAGTTTTATCGTTCATAAATATGTATAAACATGATTTTGAATTCATTTAGTTTAAATTTTTTTAAATTTTCATAAAATTTGGCAAATAAGCCAAGTATAAACCCGAGAGAATTTATAACCCTTCCCCACACTTGAGATCATGCAATGCCCTCATTTGCATGAAATCAGACTATAATTATAAATTCATGAGGGTGATTAGTGTAGAAAAGTAATTAAAAATACCCAGTTTGTAATTACAAAGCTCGTCGAATGATAGATGGCGCGCCTCATCGTTCATTCCTTTTATTGTTTTATCACACATGTTTTTCTTCAAAAATGGTTGCTTTTCTGAACTATTTGCGAATCTTTGAATATACGTATTTTACCCTAAATTATCATGCAATTTTATTAACGAGTTATGCACTAACCCGAACCCCTAATTTAACGTTAAGTGGGGTTAGACTTCCCCACACTTAGCTGACGACATGTGAAGTCGGTAGAATAAGTTCCAAGAATTAAAATAGTGAGCCAGTTATTTACATCTCGGGTGGTGTATAATATATCAATGGGTTTAAAGTTTAGACCCACCCGATCGTCACTACTTAATTCTTTTTTAAGTGTAGCTTTTAGTAAATGGATATGTCTCTTTTCTGGTTCTTGGTCAAAATGGATCGATATACACCGACATACATATTTCTATAGGGTGGACAACTCCTAACATTTCCTTCCGTTTATTCTCGGGATCAAAGTTTTCACCTCTATTACCCAATTGGGTGAAATCCGAGGTGTCATTATCTATTACAGCTCGTACTTCATCTTTGGTAGATGACTCGTCTATTGAGAATATTGGGTCGGAAAGTTGTGGAATAGTGAATTTCGGGATCGAAGTAGATTCTTCTTCATTAACGGTACTTATCGGTCCCACTATTTTGGTCTCGGGGGTATAATTTTCAACGTTATTGTTTTCCCATGAGTACCAATTTGTCACCCTTACTTCTTTTTCATCCATTGATGGATTGATGATTTCATCGGTAGAGGCTAATGTGTCATTATGTTGTGAAATTGGTAAGACTGAATAAAAAGTATCATCGGGATAGTTGGTGATTTTGGAGCTCTCGAATTCATCAAAATTCAATGATATGAGATTTTCTTGCACAATACTCCTCAGATCAGCAGGTGTGTAGTCTGATAGAGTTTCAGCTTGCCGGTTTACAAACTCTCTCATTTGTTCATTTTGAGCATTGAGTTCTTCGAGTTTGATTTTCATATTGTCTAATAAATTTTCAGACACGTAATTTTCCTCGTCTACTGGTTGTTGAGTTTGGAAATATTCTTGGGAATAATCCCAATATGAATTGTATTCTTCATAATCATTCCATTCAGGTTCCGTGGGTGCGTAATTTTCCATAGGAACGTAATAATAACATTCCCATGTTGAGTGATAATCTCCACAGATTTCACAACCAGTTATTGTTTCGTCATTCGTGATCCAAGATTGACCAAATGAATTGTCATCAACACCCGTTTGAGAGTATTGATTTAATTGATTTTGGATATCAAAAAGAGTTTCCATAGCCTTGTTTTCAAAATTTTCCATTTTATTGCGATGGCCAAATTTTAGCTACAATGTGGTGCATTTACTAATTATCCTATTAGTTATAAAAATAGGAAAACTTATATAAGTTGTCCAATTAATAGACTTTTCTGCTTTTGTCCACGTTTCGAATAGCCAATAGATGCAGCAGGGAGCCAGAACCCTTTAAATCGGAAGCTCACAACTCAGCCACTAACAAATCCAACTATTACTACGAAGCAGAAAATCGTCAACGTCCATTAATTTAACCACTTAAATAATTTTTCTTTCTGTTTGAGATATTAGATAAGAAATAGAGAAAATTTCTAAGTCCTAAAAACTAAAGCGTCGAGAAATAAGAAAGAAAAAGAATGCGCGTCGAAAAACGTCGAAAAATAAAAATAAGAAAATAGCGCGTCGTAACTTAAAAAGGAATTAAAAACTAAGAATTAAAAGTTGCGTCTAAAAATATTAAAGCTTAAAAGAAAGACTATATCCCAAATGGTAATAACTTAAAAAGGTACTAAAATATAAAAACGGCGTCGCAAAATTCTAAAGCACCTAAATCTTAGTCTAAAGAAAAAACACTTAAGGGATTTTACGGCAAAGCCTAAAAATCTAGAAGTAAAAATAACTATAGCAAAAACTAAGTTTAAAACTAAATATGAGCTAAAAATACAAATATTACGCTAAAACGATTAAAAAGGGACAAAATATAAAAATATACAAAAAGTTGTAAAAAGTACAATTTTTATAAAAATATTATTTTTATATTATTTATTTATTAAAACTATTAATTTTACATATAATAAAACTAATTAAAATTTAAAATACAATTTAATTAAAAAAAACTTAAACTAATTATAATAATTAAACTAATTAAGGTTTATTAATAATAATAATAATAAAATCCGTAATTAATGTGAAATTAGGGTTCTGTCACGTGTGTCAGAGTGTCTCCGTGAGTCGTGGTATTTCAAGCAGCAAACCCCGCGAGTCGCGGGGTTCCAAAATTCAACTCTGGTACAGTTTTTAATTCGACGTGTTTTTTTTTTTTTTTTTTTTAAATTTGATATTGTTTTTCTAAAAATATATTTATACAAATATATATTAAAAATATAGCGTTTCGCCAAGTTCCCCGGCAGCGGCGCCAAAAACTTGATGTCGTGCGAGGGGTACGAAATAGTACTATATTTTACTACGAAATACGTTACAAATTATTACACAAGTTTTAATTATTTATTTAGAGAATGGATATACTTAAACCTTGCTACAACACTATAGGCAGTGTACCTAATCGTAGAGTAGTATAGTTTTTAGTAAGTCCGGTTCGTTCCACAGGGAGCGGGCTTATTGCACACTATATTTTTAAACAACTATATTTGTACAAAATATATAAATATATATATATAATAATATATAAAAGGGGGTTTACCGTTTAATGACCGGTTTGTCGATTTATATTTTAAGCGAAGCGTATAGTAAATGACGATATTTAACTAACAATATAAAATAAATAACAATAATTAAAATGACAATAAATAAAAGTACGAGGAAATATCAAATAAAATATATTATGCTTATTTAAACTTCCGTAACCATGATATTTGACGTTTCGATTTTAATTTATTGTCTTGGGTTAATTGTCCTTTGTCCTGGATGTATTTGAAACCTATCTGGTTTTTGTCCATAATAGTTCATCGGTCATAATTATAAACTGCTCGGCAAATTTAACCTTATACCCGAAGTCAAATATTCCAACTAACTGGGGATTCGAACTGTAACAAGGTCTTAATACTTTGCTTAATGAATACACCAGGTTATCGACTGTGTGTAAACCAAGGTTTTAATACTTTGTTAACAATTACACCAATTACCCTTGAATGTAATCCACCCCTATTTTAATGAGTCCATTGACTATTAATCCATCCTCGTGTCCGGTCAAATGAACAATAATTCGTACTTATAAATATCCTGCCCATCGTGTCCGATTAAGCGTATGTGGTTATATATAGATACGTCAAATCATAACCTTTATATTAAATTAACGAGGTATCGTTAATTTAATATAAAGCCCATTAATAGCCCATAGTCTAATTTCCACAAGTGTCGTTCTTTTGTCCAAACCCCAATTATGGTACAAAACCCAATTACCCCGTCTTTAATATTTGGCTCAACATCATGATTACTTCGGCTCAAATAAGCATAATAATAACTTAAGTACGAGACATTAATTTAAAAAGGAGAACATAGCTTACATTGATTATTTATCGCGTAGTAGTACACGGACAGAGCTCCGACTTTAAAACCCGTAAAAATAACTTTTACATAACCCAAACTAATCTAATATAAAACTACCCTATACTATATATTATATATTTATTTATTTATTTATTTATTACAGAGTATTATTATTATTATTTATATTTTTACACGCAGAATTCGTGAGCTTTTATAGGAGTTTTGATTTCTGACAGCTCCGCGAGTCGTGGAGTTTTTAGCCTTCAAACTCCGCGAGTCGCGGAGTTTGAAAATCCAGCTCAGGATCATTTGTCTCATAGCTTGTCGACATAATTTTTAAATATATATAATATATAAATAATTTATATAATTATTTAAATATTATATTATATTCTTGTGCATAGTTGACTTGTAATTTTTGGTCCGTTGCGTCGGGCGTTGATAGTTGACTCATGTCCCGGTTCCAGATTTTCGAACGTCCTTGCGTACAATTTAATATCTTGTACTTTGCGTTTTGTAACTTGTACTCTTGTCATTTTTAGACGTTTTTCATCACGAATTGAACCTTTTGAATTGTAACTTGAACATTTGAGCTTTTTGGATGTTTGTATCTTCAAATCTTCGTTTTCGCCTTTTGTCTTCGCACTTATTTATTTAAACAATTACAATGAAAATATAATACAATTACATATGAAAACCTATTATTTAGGAGGGATATTGCTATGAAATATATGTTCCTTTTTAGCCTTATCAACACCGGTGTGACACCGATAGTAAGTTGAAACGGTGGCAAATAACAATCTGGGAGACAGAGTTCCCGAACAAGTGTGACTAATGAAGTCATCGTCATCCTTACGCGTATGAATCATGAATTTACGTGTGTTACCAGAAAGTATATAAAACGAATTTAGAGAAATCTAGTGTTTTAGAAATGTTACCCAAATGTGATGAAATTGGTACCAAAATGTAGAGGATGAAGAGAGGATCACGAAAATATAATTTGTTTTGATGTTTGCCTCTTGATCCGGATTTAGATGATGATTTTGTAAGTTGGGTGTTTAAGTTCCAAAAATGGAAGTAGAGAATAGAGAAAGAGGAGGTGGGAGATGAATGAAATGAATGGATGAGAAAGGTGGGTTGACTAGTTGACCTAGTCAACTAGTTTGGCCCCTTGGCAACTTCAGTCCCTCGAGTTTGAAAGCGAGTGCGTGAATCAACCGAACGAATATTTTAAAAATGCTAGAATATACGGGAGATGTCATAATCAAATAATGGAAATATCACGAACGTTAGTTAACGAAAGATACGAATTTAGATAACGAAAGATATTATTAAAAAAAACGGTGTTAAAATAAATTTAACGGAAAAACGCGGGATGTTACATCAAACATAGTCAACATTAAATTTTAAAGTATAAGTTATAGTAATAATATAAGTTATAATGTTATTTTAAGTAATATATGTATAATCATGTCATAACATAACTTTAATTAAATTAAATTGAATTAATAAAATTAACAAAAGTTTAAATGATATAATTAATATAACATAAGTATTTAATTAATTAATTAAATATTAATCATAACATAAATATTAATAATTAATAATGAATTATTAATCATAATATAAGTGTCTCGAATTAATTATGAAATGTTACACATATCATAAGTATTTTAATATAATTATTAAACCATAAGTATTTAATAATAAAATTGTAATTAAATAATAACTAAGTCTTATAATAAATAAATAAATAATTAATCCTTATTATAAGTCTTGATATAATAATCCCATAATATAAGTTTAATACTTACCATAAGTATTTTCATTAATAATAAATGTATTATAAATCATAAGTTTAATTATATGAATAATTAAATCATAATTTAACTATTAAATGATATAATAAAAATATATGTCATAAGTTTCAATAAAAAATAATTACTTTTATAACATAAGTAATCTAATTATAATGCAATTCATTATTTATAACCTAAGGTTAAATTTTATAACCATAAGTTTAATTAAAAGTTCGTCGGGTCATAACTTGAGCCTCTGGTGTCGGTTTTCGACGAATTTTATATATATCCTCGTCTAACCAACCAACCTGAAACATTATTACACTCAAGAACACCCTCACATCAGTTCATGAGTCATGAAGAACTACCATGAACCAATCGAAATCCTTAATCCGTTTTAAATCTTGTTTTAGCCATTCCGGGTGATCCGTGGCACGGATTTCAATGATCCGAACATGAATGTTCATCCAATCATCAATCCTAACCCAATGGTACACCCTACAGACTCCAGAAATGGTCACAAAGTCGGACCAAAACTGATATCAAAAGATTTTACATTTTAATTTCATCAAAACCCTAAATCGGGCATAACTTTTGATCTGAAACTCAAAACAACAAGAATCCAAAGCCTAAAATTATTGTCTTGATGAGAGGAACTCATCTATACACTTTATTTAATCATAAAAAAGAGTTAAGTATACTGATTTTAACAAAAATTCTGCTGTCCGCTTTTAATCATACCGAAAACATACACAATCGAGCATTTCTACGCATCATAACAACAATACAACAACATACAAGTACTATAGAATCAATACAAGATCGAAATCAGTAAAAATAGATTAAAATGAAAATTCTAGGGTTCATGTTTATACCCAACGAGAAATCAAGAAGAAGAAGCTTATAGATCGCGAAATGGAGAATCCGATTATGTCACTAGTCTTTCAAAATGATGAAGGATTGTGTGAGAATTGATGGTGGCCGACTTTTGAAGATAGGAGGCTGTAAATTTTGTTCAACAAGAAGGGAGGTAAAGAATTTTTATTAGGTTTTAGGAAAATGAAAAGGTTAAAGATCTAATCCCATCCAAAAGTATAAAAATTTACGTTTTAACCCTCCCTAATGAGAATGGCCGGTTTTTGAGAGTTGAAATCAGATATTTGACAATATTAAATTGTAGCTCATCAAGTTATGAAAGTTTGGGCTTTTGAACCAACTTGTGTTGAGTCCGAATGAGCGAATATGCTAAAAACAGTGAAGCGGTTAAATTTCTTAACAGTGTACTAGGAATAGCACATAAATACATAAATTATTATAAATAATAATTATGAACATAGTATGCTATAGAAATGTAATTAGATAGGTCGAGATACATAAAAGTCATAGCTGACGTTTCTCGATTCGTAACCCGAGGCGGAAAACACCGCAGCGCGATTTACAATACGGAAAGGACATGAATCCATGAAAAACAAAATATAGGAATATTTTATAATTTAATATGATATAGGAATATCATAGAAAAAATAATTCGGATTTGAAAATCATGAAAATCTAATCGTTGGTTTAGGAACCGAAACGATTCACCGGAAAGAAATCCGAAATACGTAGAAACGTATAAATCTGAATATGAACACATATAATTATATAATATAAAATAAAAAAATATTATTATTGAAATAATAATATAAATCATAGAAATGACGTGGCAAGAATACTAGTTAACGGAAGTTAAATATTAACGGAAAAAGTAGGGTCGTGACAGTACCTTCCCGTTACGGAAATTTCGTCTCGAAATTTAAGCAGGTGCAGGGTGTGACTCGCCATTTGAGAACAAATGCGGGTATTTCTGCCTCATCTGATCTTCACGTTCCCAAGTGAACTCGGGTCCACGTCTGGCATTCCATCTAACTCGGACGATAGGAATCTTACTCTGCTTGAGCTTCTTAACTTCTCGATCCATAATTTCGACAGATTCCTCAACAAAATGGGGTTGTTTATCAACATGAAGTTCCTCAAGAGGAATGGTTTCATCGGCCTCAGCCAAACACTTCATCAAATTAGATACATGAAAAACGTCATGAACAACACTAAGCTCTTGTGGCAATTTCAAACGATAAGCCACGGTTTCAATTCGTTCAGTAATCTCGAATGGACCAACATAACGAGGATTTAACTTTCCCCTTTTACCAAAACGTACTACACCCTTCCAAGGCGATACCTTTAACATGACACGATCACCAACTTAAAACTCTAATGGTTTCTTTCTAACATCGGCATAACTCTTTGGCCGACTCCTAGTGGTTTTCAACCTTTCTTTAATCTGCACAGTTTTCTCGGTAGTCTCATGAATAATTTCTGGGCTTGTGAGTTGAGCATCCCCAACCTCATTTCAACAGATAGGAAACCTACACTTTCTACCATATAGTGCCTCAAATGGTGCGGCTTTAATACTTGCATGATAGCTGTTATTATAAGAAAATTCAGCCAACGGCAAATATCTATCCCAACCATTACCGAAATCAACAACGCAAGCTCGCAACATGTCTTCCAATGTTTGAATGGTTCTTTCGCTCTGACCATCCGTCTTTGGATGATAAGCATTGCTCATATCTAATTTGGTTCCCAAAGCTTCCTATAAGGATTGCCAAAACCTCGATGTGAAACGACTGTCTCGGTGTGAAATAATACATACGGGAACACTACGTCTGGAAACAATTTCTTTCAAATATAAACGGGTAAGCTTCTCCATCGAATCAGTTTCTTTAATCGGCAAGAAATGAGCTGACTTTGTGAGTCGGTCAACAATAACCTAAATGGTATCATACCCACCCACAACTCTAGATAACTTCGTAATAAAATCCATTGCAATACCTTCCAACTTTCATTCGGGAATTTCTGGTTGCACTAAAAGTCCGGACAATTTCTGATGTTCAGCTTTAACTTTAGAACATGTCAAACACTTAGCCACATAAGTAGGCACATCAGCCTTCAAGTTAGGCCACCAATATAACTCCTTAAGATCATGATACATCTTCCCTAAACCAGGGTGAACAGAGTATCCAGACTTATGAGCTTCATCTAAAACAAGTTGTCGTAATTAACCAAACTTTGGAACCCAAAGATGTCCCACAAAATATCGAGTACCATCTGTTCATACCTCAATGTGTTTACGCAAGCCCTTGACCTTCTCGTTCACAACATTCTCCTCCTTCAACGCTTCTTGTTGTTGTAGAGACCCGTCCTAATCCATCCGGACGAAGTCCATATCGATTATAAATGATTCACAACAGTTGATTACATCGCGAGGTACTTGACCTCTATATGATACATTTTACAAACATTGCATTCATTTTTAAAAAGACCATCTTTCAATACATCGAAAGTTGACGGAATGCATACCATTTCTTAATGTATCTAACTATAATCGACTTAATAATAATCTTGATGAACTCAACGACTCGAATGCAACGTCTTTTGAAATATGTCATGAATGACTCCAAGTAATATCTCTAAGATGAGCAAATGCACATCGGAAGATTTCTTTCATACCTGAGAATAAACATGCTTTAAAGTGTCAACCAAAAGGTTGGTGAGTTCATTAGTTTAACATAAATAATCATTTCCATCATTTTAATAGACCACAAAAATTTCATTTCCAGATCTCATAAATATACGTCCCATGCATAGAGACAAAAATATCATTCATATGGATTGAACACCTGGTAACCGACATTAACAAGATCCATATAAGAATATCCCCTACTAAAGCATCCGCTACAACGGATGGGGTTCGTTAGGCCCAATAGATCTATCTTTAGGATTCGCGTCAATTTGGAGATCGGTTTCCAAATTCTTAGGTTACCAAGCAAAAAGGGGCATATTCGGCTTCGATCATTCAACCATATAATGTAGTTTCGATTACTTGTGTCTATTTCGTAAAACATTTATAAAAATTTCGCATGTATTCTCAGCCCAAAAATATAAAGGGTAAAAAAGGCAAATGAAACTCACCTAATGTATTTTGTAGTAAAAATACATATGACTATATTGAACAACTAAACAATGCAGGGTTGGCCTCGAATTCACGAACCTATATCAAGTATGTATATTAACACATATAATTGAAATCAAACAAATTTATATATTATTAGTGATTTAGTTGTTATTTTTAATTATGTTTTTCATTAATAAGCTACTTAATTATATTTATTATTATTTATTATAAAAATATTAATATATATATGTTATATGTAGTAAAAATAATATTGATAAAAGTTATTTTATTTTGTAATAATAATAGTAATAATAAAAATAATAATTTATAAAAATGATATTTTTAAGAATAATGATATAAATGATAACTTTTAATAATAACAAAAGAAAAAAAAATATAATTTATAAAAATGATACTTTTAATATTTAGGATAGATTTAATGATAATGATACTAATGATAATTTTATCATAATTTAATTATAACATTAAACATTTTCATTTTTATATTCATTTTTATAATCACAATATTTAATCATCTTTTTTTAACAATATTTTTGAAACCTTAAATGTTCATGATAATAAAAATCCTAATAATAAAAATAATAATAATAATAATAATAATAATAATAATAATAATAATAATAATAATAATAATAATAATAATAATAATAATAATAATAATAATAATAATAATAAAATTTTAATAATAATAATAATAATAATAATAATAATAATAATAATAAAATTTTAATTATAATCATACATAGTTAGATCTGCATGTTTTTAGTGGTGACTCCCAAAAAGGAAAAAAAAATAAACAGATCGAGTTTTGCAAAGTGAGATGCAGAGAAAAAGGTATCGAAGTTCTTTAGGGTTCTTCGGTTCATCAACGAATTCAATGAAGCAAATATCCTAAGTGTTTAGGAGATCATTGATTCATCCTCATCATCGTTCAAAGTCATCATCATTCTTCACTGACATCGTTAATCGTCATCCTCCATTGATCAATCATGTAATCGATTAATTAGTTGATTCAAGTAAGTATTCGATTCAATGATTTTTCTCTTAATTTCTTTAATTCCTTCTTTAATTTCTGCATACTTATTTAGTAAAACAATAGTAGTAATTTATGTTGTTTTTGGTGGTTTGATAATGGTAATCGAAATAAAATTGATGATATTGATTGACAGTAGCTGTTTGATTTGTTGTTTGGTTTGTTCATAACTGAAATAGAAAACAGATTGTACACAGCAACCGTAATAATGTCGGTTTGGGTGTGGTGTTCTGAGTTATGGATGCAAGAATGAGCAGTAGCAAAAAGCTCTAATGATGGTGATTATATCGAGTAATAGCAAGGTTGCAGCTACAGAGAATAATCATCGATGGTGTGTTTTCAAGTGAAGTTCAACGAGTAGTTGTTATTAAATAGGTAAACTTGTAGCAGCAGCACGAAGAAAGATCAAGGGGTGCAGGTTGTAAGTTATTTTTTTGAGGTGATGTTTGTGTTGTCATCAAAACATAAGTAGGAGAGAAAGGCAGGGTGGTTTGCTAAAGAAGATAATGTGGGTTGTGTTTGAGATTTGCTGAGCTTGAGGTATATATAAATTTATACATCATTCAAACTTTATTTTAGTTTACAATTTGTTTGATAGTACTTGTCACTTTGATGAAGGTTTGTGTAGCTTTTGGTTTTGTTATGATTCAAAAATAAGGACCAAAAGGAACTGCAGGTAATAGCAAAGCAGGATTACTGAAGAGTATAGTTGCAGGTGTTCTTTTTATGATGATTATTGATGAGTGATGATCGAAGTAACATATGAGATATATAAGATGAGGATGATGGCTTAGGTGATGATCGTGGGTAAATGCAACTGAAACAAAATATAGAAATAGATGCAATAAAGATACCAGTAATTTGTAGCTTTGGTGAGTGTTAAGGTTGTTGAAAGTCTTTCGTTTCTATCTCCATTTATATGTTTATCTGAATATCTATCTATGTATGTATATAAGGCAGTTAAAGTAATCAGAAGCACAGCAGTGATGACTAAGGTAGTTCTTAAGGTGATCATGGAGATTGATGGTTGGCTCATCGATGGGTTGTGTTGATGATTCAAGGTGGTGTTGGAGGTAATGACGGTTCAATGATGGAAGAGGTTGTGCACCCGAAGAAGAATTAGTAATAGGGATGGGTTAGTGAAAGTGTGTGTTTATTCCTCTGCATTTGTATGTATATAATTAGATTAGATAGTGGTGGTGGTATCTTTAAAATTGATTGTAACTTTTGACAAAAAGAAAATAAAATCATATAAGTTTGTTTGTATATGTATGTAGTGATCGATCAATAATAGAAAGTAGGAATAATATTAGTGGGTGAGGTATTTGGGATGTAAATCAACCATGAAAAATAAACACATGTGTATGTAAGCATATGATGGATAAATATAGATATATATCGATAATGTTAGATAAAGGTAGATAGTAAAGTTAAATATTTATCAAGTGGATTTGTTGTGTGTAGGATCACAAAGAAAGTGGTAGAAAGAACTCAAAAGATGGAAAAAAAATGATTGTGATAAGTTGTAGTTATATGGATATAGTGTTTATTTGATTTATGTGTTTATTGATAAAGGAATTTGACTAGAACACAGTGTGTGTGAGATATCAATTAACAAAAACAAGCGGAAAGTGAGGTGTTAATTGATTTGGACAGGAAACAAATTGGAACACAATTGGGTGTAGATGGTGGGATGGAATATGATGCATCTATAAGTATATATAAAATATTAATACCAAAATAAGAATTAAATATTCTATAAGAATTTAACTAACTCTACTCATCACTGTTTATTTTTAAAATCATATAAGTTTCTTTTTAACTCGCTTACTATCAATCGAATGGATATTGAGCGTTACCTTTGCTTACTAAATAACTTCGAAATTACAAAATAGGTATGTTATATATATTTTATTTATATATAGATACTTTTTATATATTATTATTATTTTTACAAAATTAAATATAACAATTACTATATATACTATTTCATATTATCATATACAAATATATATACATATATTTTAAATATAAGAATATCCATTTACAAATAGTGGTTCGTGAATCGTCGATAATGGTCGAATGATAATTGAATACATGAACATAGTTCAAAATCTTTTTGAGACTTTAATATTACAAACTTTGCTTATCGTATCGAAATCAAATAAGATTCAGGTTTAAATTTGGTTGGAAATTCTCGGGTCATCACAGTACCTACCCATTAAAGAAATTTCGTCCCAAAATTTGAGTGAGGTGGTCATGACTAACAATAAAAATGTTTTCATGACGAATATGAGTTGATAAATAGAGTTTTATTACCATAGAGTAATATGGATAAAATAATTCGATTACTCGAAGAGTACGAGTGGAGCTATCACAAAAGAGTGAAATGAATAGATAAAGTTTCGTCTTAACTTTTGATGTTGTCTTGGTTGAATTCTGGAATTCAAGGGATTTCAAAGAAAATCTTCGAAATCTATAACATCTGATTCTTCGGGATTTATGGAAATTAAGATCTCTATAATTAAATGCGATGATCTGCCTCGATTGCTCGGTCCGGTATTTCCACTATAAATGAACTTCTTCCTTTCCATTACTTCCTACCACTCCCATTTTCTATATTTTATTTCATACTTTCAAATCATCAGTCAATATGCTCCATCCAGTTCTAATCCTCGATATATTCCTAATTATCATTTCTGTCATCTTTCTTGTCAATCTTCCACCAGAAAAATCTGTTTACTTCTACTTCGCCCTTGGGGTTATGGTGTTTTTAATTCTCCCGTGTCTTTATGTTGCAATAAACACTGGTATACACGGTTTGTAATTTATGTGATGTTATCGGCTTTATATCTCCCCTTATATTTCAATGTCCCAATTTCTGTTCCCTATAATCATTGTCATCCACAGTTAATACTCCCTCCTATTTGCTGCAATTTATACTCCAATTTCTATTTCAGAGCTTTGTTCCTTCATTTCTTCTTCTTGCGATTGGACATCTCTTGTAATGGTCCAGAATTCGCAGATATAAGTTTCAGAATGAACATTGTTAATGTTCTAAGAAGGAAACGGTAATTGCACAATCTGACTTGTCAAATTACTAGAATTCAAGGAAAAAGATAGGACTATCAAGAAAACCTGTTATTGATATGTTCATAGATTAGATGGAATGTAAGAGTCGTGTAACATGGCACATGATGACGTTATGATCCGTGAATCATCACGTTCCATTTAGAAACTCAGCATGACTTACTGTAATATAATCACGTTAATCAAGTGTCATTATATTATACTAACTCATGCATTAATTTCCAACATTACTTCAATAACATTCATATTTTAAACTCGAAAGTTTACAGAATATAGAAACTAACAGTTTCTATATGATGTAACACTGATAGTATTAAGAGATTAATGATTTCAGATAAGAATAGTTATGAAAATATCTTTAGAAATATGGAGGATATTTATAATGAAAGATACGATGATATCTTAGAATTTCTAATATCGAAGGATGGTGAAGAAAATTTGTCCTCAAGAGTTTGGAGTCAGAAGCTAGGTATACGCTAAAAATTTCATCAGAAACATAATCATCAGGATTCTTAATGAACAAGTTTAGTCCTTGTGATTTATTCAGAGACTCCTTCGTAGTTTGCTCAATCAGTTTTTCAGTTTCAAACTTTTTCTGAGCTTTGCCAACATACAATTCTTTATCATTAACTTTTGGCTGTTGAGGTCGTTTACGTTTTTGTTGTTTCATTCAACTTTTTCAGAATTTTGAGTATTGATTCGTAGACTGGGTGCTTTTCAGAATGGAAAATCATAATTCTAAGAGGTAAATGTTATATATATCGGTTGATTAGAAACGCTGCGAGATTCAAAATACGGATTGCTGATTTTCTGGCAATTGGTATGGCAGCTCTTGTTATAAGGTGCGGATGGGTATATGATAGAGTTTTAATGAACAAATATAATGATTCTTCGGAGCAACTCAAGCCAATAAGTAATGAAGTTGCTGGTAAGTTTACTGCTAATGTGGCGGAATATAAAAGGTTCCCCGACAACGATGATGAAAAGCCGACTTATATATCAAGGCTATAATAAGGCTAATCCGAATGAAAGTCGAAGTTGACTTGATGAAGCTGTGACAAAATTTGCTAATTTAAAAATGAATTTGAAAAGTTATTTTCGGTAATAACAACGCCAAAGGAACTAGCACAGATGCGTGTTAAACGTTTACTCAGTTTTCGAGAGTTTTTCAGGTGCATAACTATATGCATAAGTCTTTCCTTTCGTAGATGAAGTGCGGTTGGTTCATCCTCTCGATTGAGATGTTTTTAAGTATCATGAAAGGTTTGAACGCATATCGTAATCGTCAAGATATAAATGAAGTTTAGGATGAAATCAAGTGGCAAACTTGAAGAAATGTTTAGTTTCATATGTTATATTAAATATTTTAATTCATTTTAATTGTCCAATATTGGTAGTCCTCAGTTGATAGTCCACAGTTAGCAATATATAATATTCGAATTAATTAATACGTGTCGTGACCCGTGTACATGTCTCAGACTCGATCACAACTCAAAGTATATATATTATTGTAGAATCAACCTCAACCCTGTATAGAGAACTCGATCATTACTGCATATAGAGTGTCTATGGTTATTCCAAATAATATATATATATATATATATATATATATATATATATATATATATATATATATATATATATATATATATATATATATATATATATATATATATATATGCGTCGTTATGATATGTCAAAACCTTGTATACGTGTCCCGATATTTAAAGTGCGTAAAATAAATACAGAAATTAAATGACGATAAATAAAATGCGTAAAGTAAATAACAGAAATTAAATGATGATAAATAAAATTGCGAGAATATAAATTGCGATAAATAAACTGCGATAAATAAATTGCGATAATTAAATTACGATAAATAAATTGCGATAAAATAAAATGTAATACAGAATTAACAGTTAGCTTGGAACAGTTAGCTAGGATCTTGTTAGCGTGGTTTCTTAACAAAATTTCATATTGTTAATTAGTCTGTTTCTAATCAATTTTTATTGTGTCCATTATTTCTTCATTATGCCACTTGTTGGATTCAGATTGGTTAAAATCCAAATATGAAATTGAATTTTAATGAAAATAGTTATTCTTTGGTGAACGGATATGTATATCGGTGGTTGTAAATAGGATAGTAAATGATCGTTGAATCAAATTCGAAGAATGTACAGTGTAACTTATTAATGTGAAATCTAAATATTCCTCGGGTATTACCTACCCGTTAAAATATTTTCACCATTAACAGTTTATACAAAAGAATTTATAATTACAATCTTTATGAAAAATATACTTACATATATATTTTCTTCAGATGTAACCAAGAATTTAATGAGTCAATATGATATTAAACTCATTTGATTTACCGTTAGAACAAGAATTTATAATCTCTAAAACATTAGAGATTACATAATCGCCATGTCGAACGAGGATAAAATAGATAGAACGATACGTAGAACGATGATTATGTTCGTGGTACAGAATGTGATATTGAGGTATATGATGTTGAAACTTGGGTTGTTGGTGGTACTGGTATTGATGTTGGTGATACTGTTGGTGCTGGTGACGTTGCTAAAGCTGGTAATTTTTGCACCATGTTCTCCAAATTGATTACTCGAGCGCGAAGTTCAATAACTTCTTCTATTATTCCGGGATGATTGTCTGTCAGAACGAGCGAATGAATAAGGTTTAGAATTGTAGATAGAATATAATCGTGTCAAATGACTCTGGAAATGAGGCTGAAAATGGTGTTTCGGATAGTTTTGCCGGTAGGTGCTTCAGGTTCTTCGCCAAGAGGGCAACTTGGTGGATGGAAAGGGTCGCCTTCTTCGCGTCTCCATTGTTTAAGTCGACTACGAACTCATCAAATGAATTGGGGATGACTGATTGGTTGATTCATTCTGGTTATACAGCTTTCAGAGTTCGAGTGGAAATCCATATCGGAATAGCTGTCGAAATAACTATCGGAATAGCTATCGAAATCTGAGGGACTCGAACTGGTTGAGAGATTCATCTCGTATGATCAGATGAATGATTTTCGATAAGAAATAGATTTTAGGATGTAGATTAGTACCCTACAATACATAATTTATATATGCATATATAATACTAAAATCCCACAAGTTACGGAGGAATCTACGGAATCTGTCAGGCAAAGTCTACAGTAACAGATATGCTAAGATATGAATTAGCAGATACGCTAAGATACGAATTTTGTCTATACACTATTCATGCAATCATTGCAGTAAGATGTGTCTAGACTAAGAATGATAAGCAGGTAATTTCCTAAGGATGATAAACAGATGATTTCTGATAAAGATGATAAGCAAAACTTTTGACATGCAGACACGGTCGAAGTCCAGACTCACTAATGCATCCTAACAACTATTAGTTAGACTCACTAATGTAAGACCTGGTTCGCTAAGACCACCGCTCTAATACCAACTGTAGAGACCCATCCTAATCCATCTGGATGAAGTCCATATCGATTATAAATGATTCACAACAATTGATTACATCGCGAGGTACTTGACCTCTATATGATACATTTTACAAACATTGCATTCGTTTTTAAAAAGACCATCTTTCAATACATCGAAAGTTGATGGAATGCATACCATTTCATAATGTATCTAACTATAATTGACTTAATAATAATCTTGATGAACTCAACGACTCGAATGCAACATCTCTTGAAATATGTCATGAATGACTCCAAGTAATATCTCTAAGATGAGCAAATGCACAGCGGAAGATTTCTTTCATACCTGAGAATAAACATGCTTTAAAGTGTCAACCAAACGGTTGGTGAGTTCATTAGTTTAACATAAATAATCATTTCCATCATTTTAATAGACCACAAGAATTTCATTTCCAGATCTCATAAATATACGTCCCATGCATAGAGACAAAAATATCATTCATATGGATTGAACACCTGGTAACTGACATTAACAAGATGCATATAAGAATATCCCCTATCATTCCGGGAAATCCTTCGGACATGATAAAACAAAATCGAAGTACTAAAGCATCCGCTACAACGGATGGGGTTCGTTAGGCCCAATAGATCTATCTTTAGGATTCGCGTCAATTTGGAGATCGGTTTCCAAATTCTTAGGTTACCAAGCAAAAAGGGGCATATTCGGCTTCGATCATTCAACCATATAATGTAGTTTCGATTACTTGTGTCTATTTCGTAAAACATTTATAAAAATTTCGCATGTATTCTCAGCTCAAAAATATAAAGGGTAAAAAAGGAAATTGAAACTCACATAATGTATTTTGTAGTAAAAATACATATGACTATATTGAACAACTGAACAATGCAGGGTTGGCCTCGGATTCACAAGCCTATATCAAGTATGTATATTAACACATATAATTGAAATCGAACAAATTTATATATTATTAGTGATTTAGTTGTTATTTTTAATTATGTTTTTCATTAATAACCTACTTAATTATATTTATTATTATTTATTATAAAAATATTAATATATATATGTTATATGTAGTAAAAATAATATTGATAAAAGTTATTTTATTTTGTAATAATAATAGTAATAATAAAAAAAATAATTTATAAAAATGATATTTTTAAGAATAATGATATAAATGATAACTTTTAATAATAACAAAAGAAAAAAAATATAATTTATAAAAATGATACTTTTAATATTTAGGATAGATTTAATGATAATGATACTAATGATAATTTTATCATAATTTAATTATAACATTAATCATTTTCATTTTTATATTCGTTTTTATAATCACAATATTTAATCATCTTTTTTTAACAATATTTTTGAAACCTTAAATGTTCATGATCATAAAAATCCTAATAATAAAAATAATATTACTAATAATAATAATAATAATAATAATAATAATAATAATAATAATAATAATAATAATAATAATAACAATAATAATAATAATAATAATAATAATAATAATAATAATAATAATAATAATAATAATAATAATAATAATAATAATAATAATAATAATAATAATAATAATAATAATAATAATAATAATAATAATAATAATAATAATAAAATTTTAATGATAATCATACCTAGTTAGATCTGCACGTTTTTAGTGGTGACTCCCAAAAAGGAAAAAAAATAAACAGATTGAGTTTTGCAAAGTGAGATGTAGAGAAAAAGGTATCGAAGTTCTTTAGGGTTCTTCAGTTCATCAACGAATTCAATCAAGCAAATATCCTAAGTGTTTAGGAGATCATTGATTCATCCTCATCATCGTTCAAAGTCATCATCATTCTTCACTGACATCGTTAATCGTCATCCTCCATTGATCAATCATGTAATCGATTAATTAGTTGATTCAAGTAAGTATTCGATTCAATGATTTTTCTCTAAATTTCTTTAATTCCTTCTTTAATTTCTGCATACTTATTTAGTAAAACAATAGTAGTAATTTATGTTGTTTTTGGTGGTTTGATAATGGTAATCGAAATAAAATTGATGAGATTGATTGACAATAGCTGTTTGATTTGTTGTTTGGGTTGTTCATAACTGAAATAGAAAATAGATTGTACACAACAACCGTAATAATGTCAGTTTGGGTGTGGTGTTCTGAGTTATGGATGCAAGAACGAGCAGTAGCAACAAGCTCTAATGATGGTGATTATATCGAGTAATAGCATGGTTGCAGCTGCAGAGAACAATCATTGATGGTGTGTTTTCAAGTGAAGTTCAACGAGTAGTTGTTATTAAACGGGTAAACTTGTAGCAGCAGCACGAAGAAAGATCAAGGGGTGCAGGTTGTAAGTTATTTTTTTGAGGTGATGTTTGTGTTGTCATCAAAACAGAAGTAGGAGAGAAAGACAGGGTGGTTTGCTAAAGAAGATAATGTGGGTTGTGTTTGAGATTTGCTGAGCTTGAGTTATATATAAATTTATACAACATTCAAACTTTATTTTAGTTTACAATTTGTTTGATAGTACTTGTCACTTTGATGAAGGTTTGTGTGGCTTTTGGTTTTGTTATGATTCGAAAATAAGGACCATAAGGAACTGCATGTAATAGCGAAGCACGATTACTGAAGAGTATAGTTGCATGCGTTCTTTTTATGATGATTATTGATGAGTGATGATCGAAGTAACACAGGAGATATATAAGACGAGGATGATGGCTTGGGTGATGATCGTGGGTAAATGCAACTGAAACAGAAATATAGAAATAGATGCAATAAAGATACCAGTAATTTGTAGCTTTGGTGAGTGTTAAGGTTCTTGAAAGTCATTGGTTTCTATCTCCATTTATATGTTTATCTGAATATCTATCTATGTATGTATATAGGGCAGTTAAAGTAATCAGAAGCACAGCAGTGATGACTAAGGTGGTTCTTAAGGTGATCATGGAGATTGATGATTGGTTCATCGATGGGTTGTGTTGATGATTCAAGGTGGTGTTGGAGGTAATGACGGTTCAATGATGGAAGAGGTTGTGCACCCGAAGAAGAATTAGTAATAGGGACGGGTTAGTGAAAGTGTGTGTTTATTCCTCTACATTTGTATGTATATAATTAGATTAGATAGTGGAGATGGTATCTTTAAAATTGATTGTAACTTTTGACAAAAAGAAAAGAAAAGCATATAAGTTTGTTTGTATATGTATATAGTGATCGATCAATAATAGAAAGTAGGAATAATATTAGTGGGTGAGGTATTTGGGATGTAAATCAACAATGAAAAATAAACACATGTGTATGTAAGCATATGATGGATAAATATAGATATATATCGACAATGTTAGATAAAGGTAGATAGTAAAGTTAAATATTTATCAAGTGGATTTGTTGTGTGTAGGATCACAAAGAAAGTGGTAGCAAGAACTCAAAAGATGATAAAAAAAAAATTGATTGTGATAAGTTGTAGTTATATGGATATAGTGTTTATTTGATTTATGTGTTTATTGATAAAGGAATTTGATTAGAACACAGTGTGTGTGAGATATCAATTAACAAAAACAAGCGGAAAGTAAGGTGTTAATTGATTTGGACAGGAAATAAATTGGAACACAATTGGGTGTAGATGGTGGGATGGAATATGATGCATCTATAAGTATATATAAAATATTAATACCAAAATAAGAATTAAATATTCTATAAGAATTTAACTAACTCTACTCATCACTGTTTATTTTTAAAATCATATAAGTTTCTTTTTAACTCGCTTACTATCAATCGAATGGATATTGAGCGTTACCTTTGCTTACTAAATAACTTCGAAATTACAAAATGTGTATGTTATATATATTTTATTTATATATAGATACTTTTTATATATTATTATTATTTTTACAAAATTAAATATAACAATTACTATATATACTATTTCATATTATCATATTCAAATATATATACATATATTTTAAATATAAGCATATCCATTTACAAATAGTGGTTCGTGAATCGTCGATAATGGTCGAATGATAATTGAATACATGAACATAGTTCAAAATCTTTTTGAGACTTTAATATTACATACTTTGCTTATCGTATCGAAATCAAATAAGATTCAGGTTTAAATTTGGTCGGAAATTCCCAGGTCATCACAGTTGTGCCGCAAGAATCTGCCTTTCGAGGTTTGTTCGAATGGTCATATTCAAGGCTCGAAACCTACGAGGTTTAACTCTCTCTTTTCGGCTTAAAGCACCAGCCACAAAATTGGTCTTTCCCGGATGATAAAGGAGTTCACAATCATAATCGTTCAACTACTCAACCCATCTTCGCTATCTCATATTCAACTGTTTTTGATCAAGGATGAGTTGAAGACTTTTGTAATCAGTGTACACTGTACTTTTGACCCCATACAAATAATGTCTCCAAATCTAAAGTGCAAAGACAACAGCTCCCAAATCTAAATCATGGATCGTATAATTCTGTTCGTGAATCTTTAACTGACGTGGCACGTACGTAATGACTTTCTTTCGCTGCATCAAAACACAATTAAAGCCCTGACGCGAAGCATCACAATAGACAACAAAATGGTCATTACCCTTAGGCAGTGATAATATCTTAGCGGAAGTCAACTTCTTCTTCAGAGTTTGAAAAGTAGTTCTTGTTCATCCTTCCACTCATACTTCTTCCCCTTGTGCATTAAATCAATCAGAGGTTTCGCTCTACGAGAGAAATCTTGAATGAACCTTCTATAGTAGCCTACCAACCCTAGAAACTGACGAATCTGAGTAGAGTCTTTAGAATTTCCCACTTCTCAATTGCCTCAATCTTGGCAGGATCAACTTGATTCCCTGTTTACTAACAACGTGCCCAAGGAATTGAACTTCTTTCAACCTGAACGCACACTTAGAAAAAATTTAGCATACAACTCTTCTTTTATTAACAAATCAAGCACTAATCTCAAATCCTCTTCGTGCTCTTGATCACTCTTGGAATAGATAAGAATATCATCGATGAAAAACGATAACGAACTTGTCCAGATAAGGTCTAACCACATGGTTCATGAGGTCCATGAACACTACAGGTGCGTTAGTCAATCTGAACGGCATAACTTGAAATTCGTAGTGACCATAACGGGTACGGAATCGGAACATCAGTTTCTTTAACCCGCAGTTGATGTTAACCGGAATGAAGATCGTTCTTAGAATAAACGGATGAACCTTGAAGCTGATCGAACAGATCATAAATTCTCGGAAGAGGGTAACGATTTTTAACAGTAAGCTTGTTCGACTTGCGATAATCAATACACCACCGAAATGAACCATCTTTCTTCTTAACAAACAAAACAGGAGCTCCCCAAGGGG
The DNA here is from genome assembly GCF_046630445.1 of Rutidosis leptorrhynchoides. Lineage (NCBI taxonomy): Eukaryota > Viridiplantae > Streptophyta > Magnoliopsida > Asterales > Asteraceae > Rutidosis > Rutidosis leptorrhynchoides. The sequence goes on from NC_092339.1 coordinate 237,317,976, forward strand.
ACGAAATGGGACGAATGAAATATAGTTGCAACAATGAAGGAAGAAATATATGGAGTAGTCACATCGGTGGCATAGATATTTAAGGCAATTCTCTCAAAGGAGATAACGAGGATAATGGACGTCAAAGTAAATTTTCATTACATTTCCGAAAGGAAGACGTACGAAAGGTGTGATATTTCAACGAGAGTGAACTTCCTTGCACATTGAGCGAGGCAATCTAGGATTCATCCTTATTCTTAAATTTATGTGCGGATGAACGGAAACGCGAATCATGGGTTAAAAAGAATGGTCGACTCCAGGTGAGATGAATCTCTAAAAATGATTTAGTGCACCTCAAAGTATTGAATCATAGGATTGATGTCTACGAGGGTGTTGCGGTTAGCCGTGAATATCGAGAGTAGAAACTTCTCAGATGGTCTAGTGTAATATCTATCTGTGATACCAATTATAACAACAGTTGGGGTAGAAACTGATTTACGTACCTGAACAGGGTGGGCACTGAACGTACCTCAGAAAACTGATTTATCGGTCCGCGTGTCGGTCATGTCCAACCACAAGAGGGAAAATTTTATGAGCGCAAAGGCTTCTCAACAATTTTATAAAATGCCATCCAAAGTGGTGTAAGAGTTTTTATCAATGAACTTAATGGTAAGTTTGATCCTTAAACGGAGGATGAGAAGAATTGTGATCCAACCACACTGTAGAGTAATGCAAAAATTTTTATATAATCAATCAAAGAAGTTTTTGAAAAAGCTTTAAACATCCGATGTGACCCCATAAATGGAATGAAGTTCTTAGTAAATTTAGAAGGATGTACAACGTGTACTATTTTACATAAAACAATTTGACTTAATTAAGCAACTCATTAAAGGAGTGGTTTCAAATACTTTAAAGGTATAATTTAGTATGTACTAACCAAAATAGGTAAGGGTAAATTTATTCATTTAATTTTATACGTACAAATATGATTTTATGCGTTGCATACGGGACAAAATATTTTATTACTTTTATTTGCCCATAAATCTCGTCAGGACCGCACAAAAATTCCGATAAACAGAGTATTCGCATTTCAGAGGTTACGAGTTGAAGTAAGATCGTGGAAGATCGGGTGAAGGACTTGAATCGTCGTGCACCATTTGATCAATAACTATTACGAGGTTATGAAAACCAATGAATTAAATGTTGTTTTGACTATTATCAGGGCATAAGTCCTTGGGCCAAAACTGTTCCCGAGCGAAGCTGTTGCTAGCAAGCGAGTTATGAAGGATAGAGCATGAGATAGATAATCTGGTTAAAACGAGCTTCTCGTATATCAACAAATAAGGTAATGAATATTTTCCCTACCCATGTAATACATCGGAAATTCTAAATGAGTAGTGTAAAAATTCTCTTTGACTCGCTTTCTATTCCTCATTTCAAAATATTGGGACTTCTTTATGAATTAACGTAATATAATCACGTTGGCCTGACGCCATTATATTTCACTAATTCATAGTTCCATTCCAATAGCACTAAACGAGGTCAGGACACGCGATCAACCTCGAATTTCCACACAATTTCTCTAAAATGATTTCTTAAACAATGTGCTTAGGATAGCACAAGAGACAAAAACATCAAAAGTAATGAATAAGAGTAACGATGACATAAAATGTATTTGAAGTATCAAGAATCTTTAAATGTCAAGAATGACATTTTTGGTTCGCAACCCAAAGCACAAAGGCACAACGGCACAAAGGCACGTAATATTGATGGAATTCAACATAACAACAAGTTTTAATGTCAACAAAATCAAAAAGCCATTATATGATAGTTAAAGAAAGCGGAAGCATGATTGTTTATAAAACAAGTTTATATGTTAAACCATTTTCTATGAATTCCATATTGTTATCAAGTCTTGAAACATATGCTTACATATAAGAACAAGAAGAGAAGATTCATACCTTCTCAAGCAAGTTGAGGGTTGTTTACAAATGAGCAAGATGATGATGAAGATGATGGAAAGTGAGCTTCTAACTTGAGGCCTCAAGCAAGTAATACCCCAAGCAATAACCCCAACACCCTTGCCTTTACTTAGGAATTGATTGACACTTGAATTGAGCTTGAAAAAACAAATTAAGAACCCACCTTTGAGTCCAAAAGGGTCACGGCCAATAGCACACAACAGAATTTGTTATGCAGTTTTTTTACAAGCTTAAATGTGTAGTTTTACTTGAGAGAATGATTCAAACTTTGGTCCAAGAGTTTCCCATGCACATAAGGACTTGTGTAGTCTTAAAAGTAACAAAACAAAGCAAGCATGGGAGTGTCTAGGAGTCCCAAAATCTGCCCACTATATATTTTTTATAACAATGTTTTAACATATATATAAACATGTTATATATATATAAAACTTGTATTTGTTATGTTACTTTCACATTTTATAAAATATAACACAATATAATCATTTAAAACTTATAAACAATTATATATAAATTATCCAAATAATTTATCTCAAGTGATAATATTTTAGAAAACCAATTTTTTCTAAAATCCAAGTGTCGCGTATTTACTTAATGATTTAATCGTTAAGCTTAAATACGTTTAAGGTGTCGGTAAGCTTGTTATTGGGTATGACCCGACTTGGATGATAACATATTAGCCACATTAATTAAATATGTCTCTCGGGTATACGAAAAACCTTCAATCTCCCACTTGTATGAGAAACATAAGAAATTAATGCAAGTGACGGATACCACCTAACGACCATCCATCACCCCCAATATGTTACGACTATGCCATTCAATAACATCATCCCTTTCGAGTTCCCATCTCGAATATGAATAGGTGAATCTTTTCATTTATCCTTTCATCCTAGATGTCATGTTAAATCCAAGAGATACAGAGTGATCACTCTCTTATAGATTTAACTTTATCAGGCTTTAGACATCTGACTCTCAACTGTAAGAACCAGTTTTTCCCTGTTATGTTGGACGCTGTCCAACAGGGTGGGACGCCGTCCCAGATTGAAGGGCTGGATGCCGTCCAGAATTCTGGACGTCGTCCAGATTTCCTGGCGAGCCTGCTTTTGTGTTTTTAGATATTTAAAGTGGGTATTTTGGTAATTTCACTTGGGGGCCAAATTTAAAGCCCTAGATTAGTTTTTGAAGCTTCATTTACTCCATTTACAACCACCAAACTTCATCCACTTCAATTCTAGAGAGAGTGTGTGATTCAAGTGTGAGAAAGCTCAAATAGAAGAGGAAGAAGCTTGTTTCGGGTTAGAGCTTGAGCATTAAAGTTGTCCATCTCCTCACTAGCTACGTTTTGATTGTGGTGGTAAGTTCTAAACTTGATTTCCTTAGTTTAATGTGTTTAAGGGTTAGGATTTGGGCTACTGATGTGTATAAAACCCATTTGTTAGTGATTTGGGGATTTTGGGTAAGTTTGAGTAATGAAGACTCAAAAGTTGACTAACTTAGGGTTTTGAAATGATAAATAAGTTTATGAGTCTTAAATTGATTAGTTAACCACTAGCACGCCTAGATGTTATGTAAATGAGTGCTATTTGGGCATGTGGTGACCCGAATGGGTGTGGAAACCTCGAATGGGTAAAATAGGTCTTTGATGACCTAAGTTGTCTTGTTAGTGTGAAAATGAGTTAACATTGTGATTATATGTGGGTTAAGGCCATAAATGGCTAAGGTTAGGGTTTTTGGCAAAGTCGACCCAATATTATGGTTAAGTGTGCAAATGGGTCGAAATTGCACCATGGGCCAAAATGACACTAGAATGGTGAGTGAGTTGGTTGACCAACTTGATCTTGTGATTGATTATGTGCATAATGTAATCGGTACATTACATTAAAGTTTGCAAGCTCGGTTATCCTTCACAAAAGACCTTGAGGTGAGTGGAATAATTATATGCATAGGTATATAATGTATTTAATTGTTGTAGCGTGAGATGTGAAGTGTCGATATGCTAAGACACCACATTTCATGTGACGAGTGAAGTGTCGATGTACTAAGATACCACTCAAAGTAATATGACAGGTGAAGTGTCGATGTGTTAAGATGCCATTCGGGGTGAAGTGTCGATGTGTTAAGACACCACCCGGAGTGAAGTATCGATGTGCTAAGATGCCACTCCAAGAGATTAACGGGTGAAGTGCCAATGTGTTAAGGCGCCACTCGAGGTGAAGTATCGACGTGTTAAGATGCCACCTCAAGTAAAGGAAGAGTGAAGTGTCGAAGTGTTAAGACGCCACTCGGGGTGAAGTGTCGAAGTGTTAAGACGCCACCCAGGGTGAAGTATCAACGTGTTAAGATGCCACCCGTGGGGTTAGTGTACAATGTGTTAAGTGCACTAATGGTTGTTATGAACTCCGACGATCTTTAAACAGCATTCCCTTGTTCAATTGGTTAACCATGGTTAATGTGTTGGAGTGTAGTATATCTATATATATATATATATATATATATATATATATATATATATATATATATATATATATGCCTTTGTTGTTGTTAGATTGCGGTATTGGAGGTTACTAGCTTTATACTTGAAATTGTAAGCTAATTGTGTTGCTAGCATGTATGCGGTATGTGTGTAAGTGGTTGCAAGTAGGTATATTATATATGTATGTGTATAACTATTGCATTCACTAAGCGTTTTGCTTACCCTCTCATTGTTTATCTATTTATAGGCTCCGGCGTTGATAAGGGTAAGGGCATTCGATTGGATTAGAGATCCCGCTTGTTGTTTAGGGGACGCTTTTGGGATTTGATAGCTTTTGGAGTTTGACCGAGACTTGGGTAGTTTAACCCCCAAACACCATGCTCATAGTGTCATTTGGTAATTAAACTAATGTGGTCGAAACTCATGATTTGTACGAAACTCGTAAAACGGCCATTGTGGGCCCCATTTTGTAAATCTCATTTCGATGTTGCAAATCTATTAGCCTTACTTATTTTGATATGTTGTGATAATTGGGTTCGTTGGAAATTGTCGGGAAACGGGTTTTTCGTTCAAGCGTAAAGTAAAACTGATCACAACTTTTTAGCCTAATTGGACGCTGATAATGCTAAAAACGAACATATATTTCATAGCATTATTCCTCAAGAAAGACAAGCTTTTAGTTGAAATTGTTCTATTTACAAGTGATATTCGTTTAAATAATAAAAGGTGAAGACAAAAGACAGATTCGACGAATTGAAGACGCAAACGACCAAAAAGCTCAAAAGTACAAAAGACAATCAAAGAAGTTCCAATTATTGACAAGAAACGTCTCGAAATTACAAGAGTACAAGATTCAAAACGCAAAGTACAAAATATAAAATTGTACGCAAGGGCGTTCGAAAATCCGGAACCGGGACATGAGTCAACTCTCAACGCTCGACGCAACGGACTAAAAATTACAAGTCAACTATGCACATAAATATAATATAATATTTAAATAATTCTTATAATTATTTATATATTATAATAAATAATAAAAACCGTCGGCAAGAAAGACTCCAAAGGGACTGAGCTGTAATTTCATTCTCCGCGACTCGCGGAGTTTGAAGGCAAAAATGCCGCGAGTCGCGGAGCCCCAAATGTCAAAAATCCCTATAAAAGCAACCGAATTCTGATCGCAAATCATCATCTTTTTCTTCTTCTTCTCATACGTAAAATATATATATATCTATTTATAATTTATATTTTAATTTTAATTATAATTCTAATAATAAGGGTATGTTAGCAAATGTTGTAAGGGTGTAAGTCGAAATTCTGTCCGTGTAACGCTACGCTATTTTTAATCATTGTAAGTTATGTTCAACCTTTTTACATTAATGTCTCGTAGCTAAGTTTTTATTATGCTTATTTAAAACGAAGTAATCATGATGTTGGGCTAATTACTAAAATTGGGTAATTGGGCTTTGTACCATAATTGGGGTTTGGACAAAAGAACGACACTTGTGGAAATTAGACTATGGGCTATTAATGGGCTTTATATTTGTTTAACAAAATGATAGTTTGTTAATGTTAATATAAAGATTTACAATTGGGCGTCCCTATAAATTACCATATACACTCAATCGGACACGATGGGCGGGGTATTTATATGTACGAATAATCGTTCATTTAACCGGACACGGGAATGGATTAATAGCCACTAGAATAATTAAAACAGGGGTGAAGTTATGTACAAGGACACTTGGTATAATTGATAACAAAATATTAAAACCTTGGGTTACACTCAGTCGACATCCTGGTGTAATTATTAAACAAAGTATTAAAATCTTGTTACAGTTTAAGTCCCCAATTAGTTGGAATATTTAACTTCGGGTATAAGGATAATTTGACGAGGACACTCGCACTTTATATTTATGACTGATGGACTGTTATGGACAAAAACCAGACGGACATATTAAATAATCCAGGACAAAGGACAATTAACCCATGGGCATAAAACTAAAATCAACACGTCAAACATCATGATTACGGAAGTTTAAATAAGCATAATTCTTTTATTTCATATTTAATTTCCTTTATTTTATATTTAATTGCACTTCTAATTATCGCATTTTTATTGTTATTGTATTTAATTGCACTTTTAATTATCGTACTTTTTAATTACCGCAAGTTTATTTTATCGCACTTTTATTATTCGCAATTTCATTATCGTTATTTACTTTACGCTTTAATTTACGTCTTGTATTTATTTTTAATATTTTACATTTGGTTTTAACTGTGACTAAAGTTTTAAAATCGACAAACCGGTCATTAAACGGTAAAAACCCCCCTTTTATAATAATAATATTACTTATATATATATTTGTATTTTTATAAAAGTAAACTAATATAGCGTTAAGCTTTGTTTAAAGATTTCCCTGTGGAACGAACCGGACTTACTAAAAACTACACTACTGTACGATTAGGTACACTGCCTATAAGTGTTGTAGCAAGGTTTAAGTATATCCATTCTATAAATAAATAAATATCTTGTGTAAAATTGTATCGTATTTAATAGTATTTTCTGCTAAAATTTAATAGTATTTTATACCACTCCGCTACCACATCAAGTATTTTTGGCGCCGCTGCCGGGGAACTTTCTAAACGCCGGAAGCGCAACGCTAATATATAAAAAAAAAACGTTTTAAATATTCGAAAATATAAAAAGAAAAACAAAAATATAAGTATTTTTAAGATTTTGTTAAATATTTAAGTTTTATAAGTTTCTTTATTTTTATTTTAGTTTATAAAAATATAAGTTTTATTTAAATATCATTTATTTATATAAAAACAGAAAACAGAAAAAAAATAAAATAAATAAATAAATAAAGAAAAACGCGTCGAAGATTAAACCTGTCATCTGAATTTCTGAACCCCGCGACTCGCGGGGTTTGAAGTTTTGAATACCGCAAGTCGCGGAGGGGACCTGACACACGAACAGGAAGCCCTAATCCTGCATTTATTACGGATTATTATTAATTATTTTTATTATTAACCCTAATTATTATTATTATTATAATTAAGTTTATTTTTAATTTAAGTTTTATTTAATTTATATTTTAGTTAAATTAGTTTAATTAAATTGTAAAATTAGTAGTTTTATTAAATAAATAATATAAAAATAATATTTTTATAAAAATTGTAATTTTTACAAATTTTTGTATATTTTTATATTTTGTCCCTTTTTAATCATTGTAGCGTAATATTTGTATTTTTCGCTCATATTTAATTTTAAACTTAGTTTTTGCCATAGTCATTTTTACTCCTAGATTTTTAGGCTTTGCAGTAGAATTCCTTAAGTGCTTTTTCTTTAGACTAAGATTTAGGTACTTTAGAATTTTGCGACGTCTTTTTAAGTTTTAGTTTCTTTTTAAGTTATTTCCATTTGGGATTTAGTTTTTCTTGTAAGCTTTAATATTTTTAGACGACTTTTACCTATGTATCAATTATCATTCCAATTAGTAATCTCAATTTGCGATTATAATTTTAAGTTAGTTGTAGTAATAAGGTTAGGTTAGTCAAGTATTTTTAAGTTTTTATAAGTTTCTTTTATTTTTCCGTCACCTTTTATTTTTTCAACCATTTTTCTTTTTCAACCTTTTTCCGACGAACTCTTTTTCTTTCTTATTTCTCGCTATTCTAGTTTTTAGGACATAGATTTTTATTCTACTTCTTATCTAAATTTCTTAAAATTACGAAAATTTATTTTAAGTGGTTAAATTAATAGACATCAAAATTTTCTGGTTCGTAGTAATAGTTGGATTTGTACGTGGACCGGGTTATTGGAGCCAAACAGTCCTCAATTATATTGAGACCAAACAAATCCTGCCCCTCTGCTGCATCTTTTGGCTATTCGAAACGTGGGCAAAATCAGAAAAGTCTATTGGTTGGATAACTTATTATAATTTTTCTTTCCTTTTAAAAACTAATAGGATATTCAGTGAATGCACCGAGCAAGACGTTCATCACCTTTTGTACGGTCACCACCTGTAACTAGATCAAGACATTTAGCAAATATAACCGCCGTTGATTTTTCTTTAGAATCGTCATCCAGTCGACCAAGTACTTCAGTTCAAATTTCCGATAATCCATTTTTTGAACCCGACCTCACAATTGAGAATCCGGAGAATATTCAGGAACGGTTCGTAGATCCTGAACCATTAAACTTTACTCCGGAGCCACCAATCATTCAAACAGAGATTGTTGAGGAACGAACCATTAAATCAGAATCATCTAGTGATACCGATTCAACAAATTCAATTATGAAGAATCTGGAACCTTTAAGTATGGAAGACCGAATGAGAGCTAAACGCACTGGCCAAGGTCACGCAATTACTCATCCAGACATTAATGCGCTAGATTATGAAATCAAAGGACAAATTCTACACATGGTGACTAATCAATGCCAATTTAGTGGTGCGCCGAAGGAAGATCCAAATGAACATCTACGTACCTTTAATCGGATCTGCACACTATTTAAAATCCGAGAAGTGGAGGATGAACAGATATATCTCATGTTATTTCCCTGGACTTTAAAGGGAGAAGCCAAAGATTGGTTGGAATCGTTACCTGAAGGGGCGATCGATACATGGGACGTTTTAGTTGACAAATTTCTTAAACAATTCTTTCCGGCATCTAAAGCCGTAAGACTTCAAGCAGAAATTGTTACGTTCACACAGAAACCAAATGAAACTCTATATGAGGCATGGACAAGATATGGAAAGTTGTTAAGAGGATGTCCGCAACATGGTTTAGACACCTGTCAAATAGTACAAATATTCTACCAAGAATGCGACATCACTACAAGGAAAGACATAGATATAGCAGCTGGTGGTTCTATTATGAAGAAAACCGAAACTGATGCTTACAAAATTATTGATAACACTGCTTCCCACTCACATGAGTGGTACCAAGAAAAAGATATCGTTAGATCATCTAAAGCAGCTAGAGCCGATTCTAGCCATGACTTAGATTCCATTTCTGCAAAGATAGATGCTGTGGAGAGACGAATGGAAAAGATGACTAAAGATATTCACTCAATACGAATTAGTTGTGAGCAGTGTGGAGGACCACATTTGACAAAAGATTGTCTCAGTATTGAATTAACAATGGAACAAAGAGAGAATATTTCATACATAAACCAAAGGCCTGGAAATAATTATCAGAATAATTATCAACCGCCAAGACCGATTTACAATCAAAACCAGAATTATAACAGAAATATTCCATACAACAACCAACAAGGTCCTACCAATCAACAAGTATCTAATAATAATTACAATCAGCAAAGACCTAATTTTCAAAACAAACCACCACAACAAACTGATGATAAAAAGCCGAATTTAGAAGATATGATGACGAAGCTAGTTGAAACTCAAACGCAGTTTTTCACATCTCAGAAACAAACTAATGAACAAAATGCTCAAGCATTTAGAAATCAACAAGTTTCTATTCAAAATCTAGAACAAGAAGTGAGTAACCTAGCAAGGTTAATAGGTGAAAGAAAACCGGGAAGTCTACCTAGTGATACAAATGATAACCCCCGGAATGAAACAGCTAAAGCTATTACCACAAGAAGTGGTACAACACTTAAACCACCTGAAATAACTGTAACTTCTGATGAAGCTATTCCTACTCCACGAGAACCACAACCTGATCAAGATAAGGAAAAAGAACCGGTAGTTGAAAAGGTTAATGAAGATAACACAGTTAAGGATAAACCTTATGTTAAACCATATCAACCACCACTTCCTTACCCGAGTAAAATGAAGAAAGAGAAACTTGAAGCCGAGCAGTCCAAATTCTTGGATATGTTTAAACAGATAAATGTAAATCTTCCTTTCATTGATGTGATTTCAGGAATGCCTAGATATACTAAATTCTTGAAAGATCTAATCTCAAATAGAAAGAAAATGGAAGAACTCTCGGCTGTTACTATGAATGCTAATTGTTCAGCAGTGCTGTTGAATAAGATACCAGAAAAACTATCTGATCCAGGAAGTTTCACAATTCCATGTTTTCTGGGTAGTCTTAGTTCAATAGAAGCATTGGCAGACTTAGGTGCTAGTATAAATCTAATGTCGTATTCACTATACACTAAACTAGACCTTGGAGAATTGAAACCAACCAGAATAAGCATACAACTAGCCGATAGATCAATAAAATATCCTAGAGGGATAATGGAGAACATGCTAGTTAAAGTTGGTACTTTAGTATTTCCAGTAGATTTTGTTGTTTTGGACATGGAAGAAGATTCTCAAGTTCCTCTCATATTAGGAAGACCATTCTTAAACACGGCTAAAGCAATGATAGACGTGTTCGGTAAGAAACTGACCCTAAGTATAGAGGATGAGAGTGTTACCTTTTCAGTTGATAGAGCAATGCAACAACCACAATCTGCAGATGATACATGTTATTATATTCAAACTATAGATGCACATGCAGAATTATTAGAAGAATTTCCAGAATTACAAGGAACAGGAGAATGTTCTTTAGGAGAAGGTAATGAACCAATTGATGAAGCTGAAATGTTAGCTACACTTATAGCTAATGGATATGAACCAACAATAGAAGAAATTCAAATGCTAAAAGAAGAAGACAGATATCGATATAAATCATCGATAGAAGAACCTCCGAAATTAGAGTTAAAACCACTTCCAAACCATTTGGAATACGCTTATTTACATGGTGAATCTGAATTACCTGTAATAATATCGTCTTCTCTTACTGAAAATGAGAAATCACAACTCATTTCTGTGTTGAAAGCTCATAAACCCGCCATTACATGGAAGATTCATGATATTAAAGGAATAAGTCCTTCGTATTGCACACATAAAATCCTTATGGAAGAAGGTCATAAAACGTATGTGCAACGCCAACGAAGACTAAATCCTAATATGAAAGATGTAGTTAAGAAAGAGATTATTAAACTGCTAGATGCAGGTTTGATATATCCAATTTCTGATAGTCCATGGGTAAGCCCAGTTCAATGCGTACCTAAGAAGGGGGGCATGACTGTCATTACAAATGAGAAAAATGAGCTTATTCCTACTAGGACTGTAACAGGATGGCGTGTATGTATTGATTATAGAAAATTAAATGACGCCACCAGAAAAGATCACTTTCCCTTACCTTTCATTGATCAAATGTTGGAAAGATTATCCGGAAATAGTTACTATTGTTTTCTAGATGGATTTTCCGGATATTTTCAAATTCCAATAGCACCCGAGGACCAAGAGAAAGCCACATTCACGTGCCCTTATGGTACTTTTGCTTACAAACGCATGCCATTTGGACTTTGCAACGCCCCTGCAACCTTTCAAAGGTGTATGATGGCGATTTTTCACGACATGATAGAAGAATGCATGGAAGTTTTCATGGATGACTTTTCAGTCTTCGGTGATACATTTGAATCATGTTTAGTTAATCTTGAACGAATGCTCATTAGATGCGAACAATCAAATCTAGTACTTAATTGGGAGAAATGCCATTTCATGGTTAAAGAAGGCATCGTTATTGGACATAAAATTTCAAAAGAAGGAATTGAAGTGGATAGAGCTAAAGTAGATGTAATTGCTAAACTTCCACATCCCACCAATGTTAGAGGAGTTAGGAGTTTTCTAGGGCATGTCGGTTTTTACCGACGTTTCATAAAAGATTTTTCTAAAATTGCCACTCCTATGAATAAACTCCTAGAAAAGGATGCTCCATTCATCTTTTTAGATGAGTGTATCAAATCTTTTAATATTCTTAAAGAGAAACTCACTAATGCGCCGATCATGATAACACCAAATTGGAATCTACCATTTGAACTAATGTGCGATGCAAGTGATTTTGCAATGGGAGCCGTTTTAGGACAAAGGATTGAAAAACGATTTCAACCTATATATTATGCTAGTAAGACGTTACAAGGAGCACAAACGAACTATACAACTACTGAAAAAGAACTCCTTGCTATTGTCTTTGCTTTTGACAAATTTTGATCATATCTCGTTCTAGCAAAAACGGTGGTCTATACCGACCATTCTGCTCTTAGATACCTATTTTCAAAACAAGATGCTAAACCAAGATTAATTCGTTGGATCTTACTCTTACAAGAGTTTGATATTGAAATCCGAGATAAAAGAGGAGTAGAAAATCTCGCAGCTGATCATCTTTCTCGTCTTGAAAATCCTGAGTTAGAAGTTCTAAATGAATCGGCCATACAAGACAACTTTCCTGATGAATATCTACTGAAGATAGATTATAAAGAAATCCCATGGTTTGCAGACTATGCAAACTACTTAGTTTGTGGATTCCTTGAAAAAGGATTATCGTACCAAAGACGAAAGAAATTCTTCAGTGATATAAAACACTATTTCTGGGAAGATCCACATCTGTTTAAAAGTTGTCCCGATGGAATAATACGCCGATGTGTATTTGGAGATGAAGCTAGTAAAATTTTAAACCATTGTCACACAGGACCAACAGGAGGGCATTATGGGCCTCAACTAACAGCAAGAAAAGTTTATGAAGCTGGATTCTATTGGCCTACAATTTACAAAGACGCACACCTTCTTTGCAAATCCTGTGATGCATGTCAAAGGGCCGGAAAAATAAGTCAACGTGATGAAATGCCACAAAATATCATCCAAGTATGTGAAGTATTTGACATTTGGGGTATTGACTTTATGGGTCCATTTCCAAAATCTCATAATAATCTATATATACTCGTAGCCATTGATTATGTATCTAAATGGGCGGAAGCACAAGCTCTCCCAACTAACGATGCACGAGTTGTAGTCAACTTTTTAAAACGTCTTTTTGCAAGGTTTGGAACACCGAAAGCTTTAATAAGTGATCGGGGTACTCATTTCTGTAATAATCAACTTGAGAAAGTTCTTAAAAGATATGGAGTAATTCATAAAATCTCTACCGCATATCATCCACAAACAAGTGGACAAGTTGAAAATACCAACCGAGCTTTAAAACGTATTCTAGAGAAAACCGTAGGATCAAATCCAAAGGAATGGTCCATTAAATTGGAGGATGCACTCTGGGCTTTTAGAACAGCCTACAAAACTCCAATTGGAACCACACCTTTTAGACTTGTTTATGGAAAAGCATGTCATCTTCCAGTAGAAATTGAACACAAAGCATTTTGGGCTTTGAAGACATGTAATCTTGATTTACATGAAGCCGGACGTCTACGATTAAGTCAACTAAACGAATTAGAAGAATTAAGACATGAAGCATACGATAATTCGTTAATCTATAAAGAAAGAACGAAGAAATGGCATGATAAAAGAATCAGAAGTTCAAAAGAATTTAAAGAAGGAGACAGAGTTCTTCTTTTCAATTCACGATTCAAGCTATTTCCTGGAAAATTGAAATCAAGATGGTCTGGACCTTTCATAGTCAAAAGAGTTTTCCCATACGGAACGATAGAATTAATAAATTCAAATGGGATTGAATTTAAAGTTAATGGTCACAGAGTTAAACATTACATACATGGTCCAATGGAAGTCGACAACGAAGTTAATCACAATTTCGACACCACAGCTAACTAAGTGTGGGGAGAATCAAGTCTTTAAAGGATAATATGTATTTCTGTTAGAGTTAGATTGTCTGTTTTCATGTAGTTCTCGAAAATGGAACCCAAATGGTCTTTCCCTAGCAGACCCTAAAGAACTAGTCTTCTCCCCCCATTCTGAATTTTTATTTTTTTAGGTTTTTACAAAATGAAGACTGCCTGTGAACTAAACCATGGTCTAATGCTACACGCTTTGATCACTAAAAGAAATAATGACATACTACCAAGTGAAATAGTATCAGTAATCAGAGAAAGAATGGACGGAGTTAGAAAAGATTCCAGATGCGAAGATAATAAGTTACAATTTGGTAAAGGAAAATCAAAATCCGCAGCAAAAAGAAGAGCACGACACCTAGAAAGATGTCACAAATGCGGAAAATGGTCACATGGAGGTAAATGTTCAAATAATCAAACCTATTCAAATACCGAATTTGTTACTTTATGCAGAGACGGACTGTTCATATGTTTAGAAGAAAAGACACTGAATGCTCGAGGTTACGCCTATGTAGCCATGGAAAACCAATTAAACCGACTATCTTATGAATGAGATAGATCATATAACTAAGAAATCTATTTCACAGGTATGTCTGTACAGTTTTTATTTTTATTTTTTTTATTTTTAACCTTTTGATAATAAACGCTAATTTGTTTGCTAAAAAGTATTAAATTACTATTGAATAAAATTAGGTTTGGCGACCGAAATTATTGATATCATTCAAAAATTTATTACATCACTGCGAAATTTAACGTTTATTCTTAAGGTATAAATATCTTTAATCAATCAACCCAAAATATTTCAAAAATTCGTCATGAGTTAAATTAGGTCTTGGAACCGAAATTACTTTACCGAAAAGAGGGGCGCATATTTTTGATAATATTTGATTGATTAAAGTGGGATAAAAAGACAAAAAGATTTTTAATTTTATTTTTACCATGTTTTTTAAAATTAATATTTGAACCCTGTATAAATATTGTAAACTTTGTAAAATCAATATTTTTAAAATTGTAAATATTTGAAAAAATTAATATAAGTTTGGTGTGAATTTATAATATGAATTTTTAAATAAAGTTTGGTGTGAACTTTTAATTTTTAAAATATGAATTTTTAATTTTATGCATTTCAAATTTTAAGTTTGGTGTGAATTTTTAATATTAATTTTGAATTTTATATTTAAGTTGTGTGAATTTAAAAACAAAAATTTACTTTATCTCATTAAGTTAAGAATATGATTTTTAAAATTCGTCGTAAATTGAAGACTAGGTCTTTGAACCGAAATTGCTTTACCCGAGGGAGGGACAAGAACTTTTATTATCATTATTTTTAATCTTATTGAATTAAAGTATGCCAAAAACATTGAAAAAACCCAAAAATCTTAGCTTTTAAAACAATCGCTACAAAAAGACAAATTTTAAAATTTTGTCGAGGGACGGACTAGGACATCGATCCGAAACGACCTCGTCCTAAATAACAAGGGAAACAAAATTTTAAAATTAAGTACTTAATTGTTTCATAAGTTAATGATTATAAAAAAAATAAAAAATAAAAAAAATAAAAAATAGCAAACTCCGCGACTCGCGGAGTTTGAAGGCTTAAATGCCGCGAGTCGCGGGAGTACCGGATTACAAAAAAAAAAAAAATAAAGAGCTGCAACTGATCAGTTCACTCCCCACAACAGCAAAATAACTGCGAACATACTCCACAAAAACCCGAAAAATACACCCCAAAATCACAATTTTTAACCGTTAATCACCAAATCTTTTACTAAAATCATGTTGAGAAGGATGCTATCTAGGAATTACTCAAGAAAAACGGTAAATTTCTACACCTAAACACCATTTAATCCGAAATTAGTGTTCTTGAGCCATTTTTTCCCCAATTTGATTTTGATGCTTTTTAGTGTAATTATGCTTAAATTGTTTATGTATTATGCTTGTATAACCTAGATTGATGCTGTTTAACATGATTAGAAGCCTTAAACTTCAAATTTTGAGTAATCTAGGGTTTGCGTTCTTGAGCAAATTTGGGACTTTTTGATATAAACAGGTTATGGCCGATTTTTGTCATGAATTGTTGCTAGATTGAGTAGTGTAACATGTCTAGGTAGTTAAATGATCCAAACTTTGAGCCTAAACATGATTTTGAGAATTAAAGTGGACTTTTTCAAGTCTAAAATTCATGAACTTGATTTTTGAAAGATAATGCCATTTGAGACTTGTTTAATTGCTAGTAATGATTATTTTGACATGTTATTTTAGTTGAATGATTATGAACTTGGCGAACATTTTCGTATATGCTTATTTGAAAAAGTGTAGATTTGATGAAAATATGAAAATAAGCTTAAGTTTGATATAAATTGATAATGTCATTGTAATTATTTTGATTGATGATTTTGCTGACACTAATGCATATTTGGATGCACAAAATTTGTGTTTGATGTGTTTTGCAGACTGAAAGGGGTGAATCTTCATCCCAAGCCCGCAATGCTCCTGCTGAGAATGCGGAACAACAGGAGGTGGATAACTACTACAAGCAGGATATACCTCATCCAGTCATGACCTTTTCTGATATGCACTTGGAAGAGTTGCACCCGAACCTGAGATTTGACAGACTTTGGATAGATTATCCAAAATATCAAAGGGGCTTGCATACTCTTCATTCTAAGGTTGTTGAGGTACCAAGGGTCATAGAATGGGGACCCTTAGAAGCTGTAGAATTGGCCGGGCCAATTAGGGAATTACTTATACAGAGGTATGGTAATTCTACTTTTAATGACTGGGTACGTTTATTCACCATGCGTAGACCTGTATATAAAGTATGGTGTGAAGAATTGTTATGTAGTATAGAGTTGAATGATCGGGTAGCTAGTTTAACCGATCGTTCTTTTATTAGATTTTTGTTAGGCGGTTCGATGCGCCACATGTCTTTACTGGACATGGCTCAGGCTTTACGTATATATACGCCTGAGGAGTTAGCATCTGCCGATTGTAGAGGGTTGATACTAAACGGTAGAAAGATATATGAAAATTTTGATACACACGGTGTGTGGAGTCAAATGACAAGCCATCACCGTTTCAAAGGGGGAAATTACTCTTATTTGGATATAGATAGTGCCGAATTAAGAGTGATTCATAGGTTTTTAGCTAATTCGATTACACAAAGGGGTAAGAACAAGGAAAAGGTAAATGAACAAGATTTGTTTTACCATATGTGTATTCGAGACCCACAAAGCGCTGTAAGTATACCATATTGTGTGGGTTATTATTTATCAGCTATGGTTCGGGGGATGCGACCGCATAGCATAATAGGAGGTGGTATTTTTATTACCTTGATTGGTGAATATCTCGGTGTGGATATAAGTCGGGGGGGATTATTAGTAGAAGAACCAGAACCCCGCGATACTATAGGTTTAAATGTATACCATGGTGCGAAAGTTTTGAAGAGGCGAAATAATGCCGCAGTACCATACCATGGTAGACATCCACAGGTTGAGAGAAACCAACAGCAAGGTAATGTAGGAGGGGGGAATGAGATGCAAGAAATGCAGAGGTTTATAGCTTCTCAGGAGTACGAAAATGCTAGACAGAGAGCATTTGAGGATTGGCAAGTTCATCAGAACCAAATCATAGCTCATTGCCAACATATAGGTAGAAACTATATTCCTACACCGAAACCCATCTTCCCTCCCTGGTCTATAGAGATGCAGCCACCATATCCTACGTATGACCCTGCCGAAGCATTCTATAGCACCTATGGTTATGCCTGGAACCCCTATTGGTACCAGTATCATCCCTAGTATACTTATTTTTTTTTTTTGTAATTTGTAATTATTGATACGTTTAATACTTTTGTTAATATTGTAATCATTTTTATAATTATCTAACTTTTATTCTTAGATTTTAATAATTTTTGAATGTGGGGTAATATACCAAACTTCAAAAATATGTATATATGTTTGCAGTTTGTTTTATGTACACAACAGGGTAAAACAACGCATTTTCAAAGACTGGCATTAAGTTCAGCAAAAGCAACTAATTTTGACGACAAGATGCAAAATATATGTGAAATAACAACAAGACGGAATGAACAAATGATGTGCACCATTTATCATTCATCAAACAAACGCCAATATATTTGGAAACTTTGGTAAAAATTTAATCATTTTCACAACAAATCACCCTCAATAATTTAAATTGTTACTGATTTCTTGCAAATGAGGGCATTGCAAGATCTTAAGTGTGGGAAGGGGTTAAATTCTTTCGGATTTTAAAATTTTTATCTTTATACACTTGGTTACCATTAAAAATACTAGTAAAGCAGTAGTTATATTAGAATCTAGTGCTCTCTGATAATAAAGAACAGCCCTAGTCTTATATACTGATTACCCAATTCTAGTAAAAATTTTCAAAATTTTCAATTAAATGAACTCAAAATCATGTTTATACATATTTATGAACGATAAAACTAGGTTTTAACACCGAAATTATTATTACCTCGGAAAGGACATAAATTGAGAAACAAACCAAAATGTTAAAATTCATTTAAAATGGAATAGAGGACGATAAAAAGGAAAATAAAAGCCAAGTGTGGGAAAATCTACCAAGTTATCTTAAACAAATGTCACATATATCTGTAACAAATAACTGAAAATACTTTTGCTTTGGACTAAACTAAACTGTTTTACCCGATGAAAGAAAAGAAGAGATGGATCTACACGATGAATCAATTCCATCATTAAAAGGAAGTAAAGTCTTCCGAAAAAAGAAACGCGCTTCTTGATTTAGGTCATGAAGTTGTCGTCCAGACCAGCTGTAGGTTGACGAAAAATCTAGAAAAGTCATCACTAAAATCAGCAGGAAATCCACGGACCTCAGCATTAAACAGGGTCGCCAAGTGGTCAGATTTATCCTAACCATGAGAAGGATTTATCTCGTACAATGGGGGGGCACCATGCAAATTAGCCGGATAAGACTAATGAATCAGATCCCCAGAAAGGATAATCTCCTTAAAGATTAAAAATCAGCTTTTAAGACTGATATTACTCAATCATAGAGATTGACCTTAAAGATTGAGAATTCAAAATCATGGAATTCAATGATATCTAAACTCGAGCTTGAACGAGAAAATATTTTGATCAAAATTACAAACCGATTTGTTTTCTGAAAACCCTATTTTCAATGCGTTCATTACCATTGAACGTAAAATCCTAGGAATTCACCTGGAATTCATTAGGTCACCTGAACCAAATCGGGTGTCAACCGTAAGAACGGTGGTTGCATAGTGGTCAAAGACAGGACCTTGTGCCATACCGAAAAATTATAAGGGTGAGCTTTACTATTGCTCCTACCAAGGATAGTAATTGCGTTCGACACGTTATAGACCATAATTAAAAGCATGTCAGGGGACATTGCCTTAACAGTTGCTTGTTCAACGCTTTCCTTTACAACCAGATGATAGTTTACCGAAAGGTAATATACGGGACAAGTAAACTGGACGTGTTGCTTTCCAAATACAAGGTTAGCAAGTGGGTGACACAAAACCGCAAGTTTTGAGCTAAAATTTTCAAATCTGAAACCCACCAAACCCACAAAAATATTTTGCAAACACCGGTAAAGGGTTATTCCGGAAAACTTATCTAGGGTAAAAACTAGATTTAATTTTCAAAAGATCAAATGTTTTCATAAAGATCCAATCTCCTTAATGGATCTAAATTTTTATAGTCATGTGGAACTGTAAACCATATCATTACTACCATTGTTTATACCGCCGTATAGAAATCACTGATGTACAAAGTGTGAAGAATAAAGAAGTGATTCTAGTATTTCAAGACGATATTGCTTGAGGACAAGCAACGCTCAAGTGTGGGAATATTTGATAATGCTAAAAACGAACATATATTTCATAGCATTATTCCTCAAGAAAGACAAGCTTTTAGTTGAAATTGTTCTATTTACAAGTGATATTCGTTTAAATAATAAAAGGTGAAGACAAAAGACAGATTCGACGAATTGAAGACGCAAACGACCAAAAAGCTCAAAAGTACAAAAGACAATCAAAGAGGTTCCAATTATTGACAAGAAACGTCTCGAAATTACAAGAGTACAAGATTCAAAACGCAAAGTACAAAATATAAAATTGTACGCAAGGACGTTCGAAAATCCGGAACCAGGACATGAGTCAACTCTCAACGCTCGACGCAACGGACTAAAAATTACAAGTCAACTATGCACATAAATATAATATAATATTTAAATAATTCTTATAATTATTTATATATTATAATAAATAATAAAAACCGTCGGCAAGAAAGACTCCAAAGGGACTGAGCTGTAATTTCATTCTCCGCGACTCGCGGAGTTTGAAGGCAAAAATGCCGCGAGTCGCGGAGCCCCAAATGTCAAAAATCCCTATAAAAGCAACCGAATTCTGATCGCAAATCATCATCTTTTTCTTCTTCTTCTCATACGTAAAATATATATATATATATTTATAATTTATATTTTAATTTTAATTATAATTCTAATAATAAGGGTATGTTAGCAAATGTTGTAAGGGTGTAAGTCGAAATTCTATCCGTGTAACGCTACGCTATTTTTAATCATTGTAAGTTATGTTCAACCTTTTTACATTAATGTCTCGTAGCTAAGTTATTATTATGCTTATTTAAAACGAAGTAATCATGATGTTGGGCTAATTACTAAAATTGGGTAATTGGGCTTTGTACCATAATTGGGGTTTGGACAAAAGAACGACACTTGTGAAAATTAGACTATGGGCTATTAATGGGCTTTATATTTGTTTAACTAAATGATAGTTTGTTAATGTTAATATAACGATTTACAATTGGGCGTCCCTATAAATTACCATATACACTCAATCGGACACGATGGGCGGGGTATTTATATGTACGAATAATCGTTCATTTAACCGGACACGGGAATGGATTAATAGCCACTAGAATAATTAAAACAGGGGTGAAGTTATGTACAAGGACACTTGGTATAATTGATAACAAAATATTAAAACCTTGGGTTACACTCAGTCGACATCCTGGTGTAATTATTAAACAAAGTATTAAAATCTTGTTACAGTTTAAGTCCCCAATTAGTTGGAATATTTAACTTCGGGTATAAGGATAATTTGACGAGGACACTCGCACTTTATATTTATGACTGATGGACTGTTATGGACAAAAACCAGACGGACATATTAAATAATCCAGGACAAAGGACAATTAACCCATGGGCATAAAACTAAAATCAACACGTCAAACATCATGATTACGGAAGTTTAAATAAGCATAATTCTTTTATTTCATATTTAATTTCCTTTATTTTATATTTAATTGCGCTTCTAATTATCGCATTTTTATTGTTATTGTATTTAATTGCACTTTTAATTATCGTACTTTTTAATTATCGCAAGTTTATTTTATCGCACTTTTATTATTCGCAATTTCATTATCGTTATTTACTTTACGCTTTAATTTAAGTCTTGTATTTATTTTTAATATTTTACATTTGGTTTTAACTGTGACTAAAGTTTTAAAATCGACAAACCGGTCATTAAACGGTAAAAACCCCCCTTTTATAATAATAATATTACTTATATATATATATTTGTATTTTTATAAAAGTAAACTAATATAGCGTTAAGCTTTGTTTAAAGATTTCCCTGTGGAACGAACCGGACTTACTAAAAACTACACTACTGTACGATTAGGTACACTACTTATAAGTGTTATAGCAAGGTTTAAGTATATCCATTCTATAAATAAATAAATATCTTGTGTAAAATTGTATCGTATTTAATAGTATTTTCTGCTAAAATTTAATAGTATTTTATACCACTCCGCTACCACATCAGACGCCGTCCAAAAAGGCTGGACGCCGTCCAGGTCTTCAGTACTGGACGCCGTCCAGAAATCTGGACGCCGTCCAGTTGTACAGGTCCTGAAATTTTTTTTTTGGGTCGTGTTTTTGTTATAACGAGGGTTGGGTCGTTACAAGTGGTATCAGAGTATGGTCTTAGGGATTTAGGCGACTTGAGATAGGTGCCTAGACTTAGATTTAATTGTGTATGTGTTTTTATGCGGGACTTGTAGGAGACGGGTCGGACCGGGTGTTGATTAGTGATTAGGTTTATGGAAATTAACCTTGCACTAATTGTTTTGTCTTGTGTTAGCAATCATCAAGCGAGATAGGCATTGTACTAGCAAGTTCGTGTGACGTGCTCGCGTAACAATGATTAGCTACCATTGTTATGGGTTCAAATCTTGTCAAACAAGCGATGTACGATGAATGTTAAGCAAGATAGGGTAGTGTGGTGTATTTGTATATACATATGTGTTAAGTCCTTTCGTTTCGTTGTTTAATCTTTTCCGTTTTATAGAATGAAGATGAGAAATGGACACGAAATCAATGACGGAAGTACGAGTGAGGACGTTGAGTTCACGACCAAAGTTGAGGCTATCTTTAAACGTCGAAAGGCAGAGTTCCTCGAGGATGTTAAGAAAATGTTTTTAGATACGATTGACGAACAACTAGTCAATGTAGTAAAGGAGCAAGTTAAGGCCGTTCTTCACGATGATAATGTGAGAAGACGGGACTTTCTCTATAAGAACTTCAAGGATTCTCAACCTCCCACCTTTGAAGGTAAACGAGACCCTCTAAAGAGTGCCCGTTGGATCTCCGACATGGAGGGGGCCTTCCATACTTGTGAATGTCCTCCCGAGAAGAAGACAAGATACGGGTGTGGTATGTTAAGGGGCGATGCTAAGTTGTGGTGGGACGCAAAGCTCCAAGTTTATGGTGAAGAGCAATGCATGTAATTCACTTGGGATGAATTCAAGTTCGAATTTTTCAAAGAATACCGAACTTGGGCCGATCTTACTAGGCTTAAGGACGAGTTACGTTCCTTGAGGCAAGGGTCGATGGATTTGAACACTCTCAAATCTGTTTTTCTATCCAAGACCCAATTTTGCCCGGAGTACGTCGGCAATGATAAAATATTGAAGGAAGACTTCTATCGAATTTTAAATGACAACTATCAAGAGAAGATTAGTGTAACGGTGGTAAAGACTTTTGATGAGTTGTTTGATATGGCCAAAGGCTTCGAGGTGCTCGTGTTATGGAAGAGTGGCTTTACTATTGGCAAGAGAAAGAATGAAGGTTCGAGCCATTCGAACTTTTCAAACAAAAAGAACAAGAAGGGTTCCGGTAATGTTAGTAGTGGGAAGAAGGGTGCTTCCGGGGATTTTTCTTATTCGTGCCACAATTGTGGACAAAAGGGTCACATGGCTCGTGAATGTCCGAGTCTATCCTCCGCAAACAAAATCAATTGTTTTAATTGTGGTAAAGAAGGGGACAAGAGGCCGGAATGTCCCAATTTGCGCAATGATAATGTTAAGAGGTTGGAGAAGGTGTCGGGTACGGCTAGGGGTCGCAATTATTTGATGACCAATGATGAAGCCAAACAATCCAACGAAGTTGTCTCAGGTACTTTCATGGTTAATTCTAATCCGGCAAGGAATCTATTTGATAGCGGTGCAAATTCGTCGTTTGTGTCTCCAAAATTTGTGCCTAAAATTAATAGACCGTTAGCTAAGTTAAGTCATCTGGTAGAAGTCGAAATAGCGGGCGGCAAGACGGTGCTAGTGGTTGATGTGTGTAAAAATTGTGATGTCATTTTTGGTGCCGAAACTTTAAGATTGATCTTATCCCAATGACTTTGGTTGATTTTGATATCGTGGTTGGTATGGATTGGCTCGATCATAATAGAGTCGATATTGCATTCCATGAAAAATATATTCGAGTGAAGACCCCAAGTGGAGGAGAGTTAATTATTCACGGTGATAAGCGTAGGAGACTTGTGCCGATATGCACTTTTGCACGGGCACATCGTTTCCTTGTAAGTGGTGGCACGGCTTTTCTTGCCCATGTTATTGATACTCGTGATGAGCCACCACCCATTAATGAAATTCCAGTGGTTAGTGAATTCAAAGACGTTTTTCCGGACGAATTACCGGGTGTTCCGGCGGAAAGACAAGTTGAATTTCGCATTGAGTTAGTTCCGGGGGCTACCCCCATTGCTAAAAATCCTTATCGTTTAGCGCCAATGGAAATGCAAGAGTTATTAAATCAACCCAAGAGTTGCTTAAGAAGGGTTTCATTCGACCGAGTGCTTCGCCATGGGGCGCTCCGGTTCTATTTGTGAAGAAGAAGGATGGTAGTATGCGGATGTGCATCGATTATCGGAAGTTGAATAAAGTGACGATCAAGAATCGTTATCCATTACCTAGGATTGACGATTTGTTTGACCAACTCCAAGGTGCAATGTATTTCTCTAAAATCGACCTATGGTCCGGCTATCACCAAATGCGGGTCCGCGAGGAAGACATTGAGAAAACGGCTTTTCGAACTCGTTACGGGCATTTTGAATTCGTAGTAATACCTTTTGGTCTTATGAATGCATCGGAGGCATTCATGGATCTTATGAACCGAGTGTGCCAACCTATGTTGGACAAGTCGGTAATTGTGTTCATTGACGACATACTTGTCTATTCAAAGAGTATGAAAGAACATGAACTTCATTTGCGGTGTGTGTTAAAGACGTTGCGGAAAGAGAAGTTGTATGCTAAATTCTCCAAATGTGAATTTTGGCTAAGGGAAGTTCAATTCCTTGGCCATATTGTGAACGAAAATGGTATTCAAGTAGATCCAGGGAAGATAGAGACGGTGAAGAGTTGGAGACGACCGACTACGCCTACGGAAATCTAAAGTTTTCTCGGATTGGCCGATTATTATCGTCGATTTATCCAAGACTTTTCTAAGATCGCTTCTTCGTTGATGAAATTGACAAGGAAGAACGCGAGGTTTATTTGGGAGAACGAGGAAGAAATTGCTTTTCAATTGTTAAAAGAAAAGTTGTGTCAAGCTTCGGTGTTGATGTTACCGGAAGGTGCGAAAGACATGACGGTTTATTGTGATGCTTCGCTAAATGGGCTCGGTGTGTTCTAATGCAAAGAGGTAAAGTCATCGTTTACGCCTCTCGACAATTAAAGGAACACGAGACGAGATATTCGACTCATGATCTTGAGTTGGCGGTAGTTGTGCATGCATTGAAAATTTGGCGCCATTACTTGTACGTTGTCAAGAGTACGATTTATTCGGATCATAAGAGTTTGAAACATCTCTTTAACCAAAGAGATTTGAATCAACGTAGGTGGATGGATGTGGTAAAATATTATGATTGTGAAATACTTTATCATCCGGGCAAGGCGAATGTGGTCGCGGATGCGCTAAGTCGAAAGAGTCACCACCCGGCGTTACGATTGGGATTGTTACGTATGATTATTAATAACGATTTTCTTGAAAAACTTGGTGTGATCCAAATAGAGGCTTACGTTCACAACAAGCTTGCGGAACGAATTGTGGGGCAATCGAAATTCATTACTATGGGTTCGCGTGGTTTGTTGTCTTTTCAAGGAAGAGTGTGGGTGCCTAAGATGGGTGATTATCGACAAGTGCTACTTGATGAAGCACATAAGTCAAAGTATTCCATTCATCCGGGCGCGACAAAAATGTATCTTGATTTAAGAAAAGAGTATTGGTGGCCGGGCATGAAACGTGATGTTGTAAAGTATGTTGAGCAATGCGTCACGTGCTTGCAAGTTAAAGCCGAGCACCAAAAGCCGTATGGTAAGTTGCAACCGCTAGAAATCCTGAAGTGGAAAGGGGAGCACATTACCATGGATTTTATCACAAAGTTACCAAAGACGGCGAGAACCCAATTCGATTCAATTTGGGTGATAGTTGACCGATTGACAAAAAGTGCTTTGTTTCTTCCCATTCGGGAAGCGATATCGTCGGAGACCTTGGCTAAATTGTTTATCAAGGAAGTAGTCACTCGACA
Organism: Rutidosis leptorrhynchoides; assembly: GCF_046630445.1. Classification (NCBI taxonomy): domain Eukaryota; kingdom Viridiplantae; phylum Streptophyta; class Magnoliopsida; order Asterales; family Asteraceae; genus Rutidosis; species Rutidosis leptorrhynchoides. The sequence goes on from NC_092339.1 coordinate 237,343,931, forward strand.
TGGGGTTCCTATATCTATTATTTCAGATCGAGAAACCCGTTTTACATCTCGGTTTTGGGAAAAGTTTCATGACGATATGGGTACACAATTAAAATTGAGCACGGCGTATCATCCTCAAACGGAAGGTCAAACCGAACGTACGAATCAAACATTAGAGGATATGTTATGGGCGTGTATTATTGATTTTGGTGGTAGTTGGGACGAGCACTTACCTTTGGTGGAATTCTCGTACAATAATAGTTATCATACTAGTATCGGGATGCCCCCGTATGAGATGCTTTTTGGGCGAAGATGTTGAACTCCAATTTGTTGGGGTGAAGTGGGACAAAAGGAAATCGGGAGTACCGATTTGGTTTTAGAGACGAATAGCAAGATTGAAGTGATTCGGGATCATTTGAAAAAGGCGCAAGATAGACAAAAGTCGTATGCCAACAAACGTAGGCGAATGATCGAATTCCAAGAAGGTGACATGGTGATGCTTAAGGTTTCGCCATGGAAAGGTATTATTCGGTTTCGAAAATGAGGAAAGTTAGCACCTCGATTTTTTGGCCCATTTAAAGTTTTAGCTCGTGTTGGCGAAGTTGCATATCATTTAGAATTACCCGAAGAACTCGCGGGGAACCATAATACATTCCATGTTTCCCATCTCCGTAAGTGTCTTGCAAATGATTCTTCATGGGTACCATTAGACGAGATTGAGCTAAATAATAAGTTGGAGTATGTTGAGGAGCCGATTTCTATACTCGACGAGAAGGTCAAAATATTGAGAAATAAAGTGGTTCGGACTTTTAAAGTTCAATGGCATCATAGTAAAGGTTCCGATTTTACTTGGGAGTCCGAAGAGTTTGTTTTGGTATATCTTCCTGCTTGTCATGCGGCTTGGATTGCGAGGTCGCAATCCGGTTCAAGTGGAGGAGAGTTGTAAGAACCAGTTTTTCCCTGTTATGTTGGACGCCGTCTAACAGGGTGGGATGCCGTCCCAGATTGAAGGGCTGGACGCCGTCCAGAATTCTGGACGCCGTCCAGATTGCCTGGCGAGCCTGCTTTTGTGTTTTTCGATATTTAAAGTGGGTATTTTGGTAATTTCACTTGGGGGCCAAATTTAAAGCCCTATATCAGTTTTTGAAGCTTCATTTACTCCATTTATAACCACCAAACTTCATCCACTTCAATTCTAGAGAGAGAGTGTGATTCAAGTGTGAGAAAGCTCAAATAGAAGAGGAAGGAGCTTGTTTCGGGTTAGAGCTCGAGCATTAAAGTTGTTCATCTCCTCACTAGCTACATTTTGATTGTGGTGGTAAGTGCTAAACTTGATTTCCTTAGTTTAATGTGTTAAAGGGTTAGGATTTGTAGTTATGTGTATAAAACCCATTTGTTAGTGATTTGGGGATTTTAGGTAAGTTTGAGTCATGAAGACTCAAAGGATGACTAACCTAGGGTTTTGAAATGATAAATAAGTTTATGAGTCTTAAATTGGTTAGTTAACCACTAGCACACCTAGATGTTATGTAAATGGGTACTATTTGGGCATGTGGTGACCCGAATGGGTGTGGAAACCTCGAATGGGTAAAACGGGTCTTTGATGACCTAAGTTGTCTTGTTAGTGTGAAAATGAGTTAACATTGTGATTATATGGGGGTTAAGACCATAAATGGCTAGGGTTAGGGTTTTTGGCAAAGTTGACCCAATATTAGGGTTAAGTGTGCAAATGGGTCGAAATTGCATCATGGGCCAAAATGACACTAGAATGGTGAGTGAGTTGGTTGACCAACTTGATCTTGTGATTGATTATGTGCATAATGTAATAGGTACGTTACATTAAAGTTTGCAAGCTTGGTTATCCTTCACAAAAGACCTTGAGGTGAGTGGAATAATTATATGCGTAGGTATATAATGTATTTATTTATTTTAGCGTGAGATGTGAAGTGTCGATGTGCTAAGACACCACATTTTACGTGACGAGTGAAGTATCGATGTGCTAAGACACCACTCAAAGTAATATGACGGGTGAAGTGTGGATGTGTTAAGATGCCATCCGGGGAGAAGTATCGATGTGTTAAGACACCACCCGGAGTGAAGTATCGATGTGCTAAAATGCCACTCCAAGAGATTAACGGGTGAAGTGCCGATGTGTTAAGGCGCTGCTCGAGGTGAAGTATCGACGTGTTAAGATGCCACCTCAAGTAAAGGAAGAGTGAAGTGTCGAAGTGTTAAGACGCCACTCGGGGTGAAGTGTCGAATTGTTAAGATGCCACCCAGGGTGAAGTATCAACGTGTTAAGATGCCACCCGTGGGATTAGTGTATGACGTGTTAAGTGCACTAATGGTTGTTATGAACTCCGACGGTCTTTAAACACCATTCCCTTGTTCAATTGTTTAACCATGGTTAATGCGTTGTAGTGTAGCATATATATATATATATATATATATATATATATATATATATATATATATATAAATATATATATATATATATATATATATATATATATATATATATATATATATGCCTTTGTTGTTGTTAGCTTGCGGTATTGGAGGTTACTAGCTTTATACTTGAAATTGTAAGCTAATTGTGTTGCTAGCATGTATGCGGTATGTGTGTAAGTGGTTGTAAGTAGGTATATTATATATGTATGTGTATAACTATTGCATTCACTAAGCGTTTTGCTTACCCTCTCGTTGTTTATCTTTTTATAGGCTCCGGCGTTGATAAGGGTAAGGGCATTGATTTGATTAGAGATCCCGCTTGTTGTTTAGGGGACGCTTTTGGGATTTGATAGCTTTTGGAGTTTGACCGAGACTTGGGTAGTTTAACCCCCAAACACCATGCTCATAGTGTCGTTTGGTAATTAAACTAATGTGGTCGAAACTCATAATTTGTACGAAACTCGTAAAACGGCTGTTGTGGGCCCCATTTTGTAAAACTCGTTTCGATGTTGGAAATCTATTAGCCTTACTTATTTTGATATGTTGTGATAATTGGGTTCGTTGGAAATTGTCGGGAAACGGATTTTTTGTTCAAGCGTAAAGTAAAACTGATCAGAACTTTTTAGCCTAATTGGACGCCGTCCAAAAAGACTGGATGCCGTCTAGGTCTTCAGTACTGGACGTCGTCCAGAAATCTGGACGCCGTCCAGTTGTACAGGCCCTGAAATTTTTTTTTTGGGTCGTGTTTTTGTTATAACGAGGATTAGGTCGTTACATCAACGAATAAGAGGGACAAATTCCTTCTTGACTACATATGTCCTAAATATATACCTTGCATCATACCTGAGTTCTTTCTTATGAACTACCATATTTCAGAATAGCAAAGGAAAGAATCAAGGCACAATACTTAGTGAATATCCGAACCCAATATGTATCTCAGGTCAGAGGATACAATGATATTCGCCTTTACTCTAGATTACATGTGATCAACCACAAAGGCTCCATTTAGTAAATCTTGAGGGCGGGTCTTCCAATATTTGTATCCTACAAATATCTATGAACCTTGGTTGCAACCTTGCCCCACATTCATCCCGTGAATGTATACCAATCCAAGTTCATAATAGTCTAAACCTCACACTTGCTCCCACAAATGTGATCGACTACGGAATTTAGAATAATTACTTATTCATGGAGAAAATATGCAAAATAGGAACCTGACTCAAGATTAATAAATTAACACCATAATTATATTAATGAGTTTGAACCACTTCGTTCTGTTACAATACTTAAAACAGCTCACAACCAATCGCTAGAATATCGAAGCCCTAATGCACTAACATGCCCAAGATGTTTTGCACCATGTAAGAGTTTCGTGAGTGGATCCGCTATATTAAGATCTGTGTAAACTTTGCGAATGCATATATTTCCCTTTTCAACTTCATCCCTTATGTAGTTGAATCTCTGCTCAATGTGACGGGTCTTTTGGTGAGCACGAGGTTCCTTGATTTGAGCAATTGCACCCTCGTTGTCACAAAATATCTCAAGAGGGTCCTAAATGGAAGGGACTACTCCTAAGTCGTAGATGAATTTCTTCATCCATGCAGCTTCATGAGCTACCAATGAGGCAGAAATGTACTCCGACTCTGTAGTGGATAAAGCAACAACATCCTATTTTGAACTCTTCCAAGAGACCGCACCTCCATTTAATGTGAAGACATAACCGGATTGTGATCGAGAATCATCTCGATCAGTTTGGAAACTCGCGTCCACTTAACCTTTTACTGCGAGTTCTTCCTCACCAGACCCGTATATAAGAAACATATCCTTAGTCCTCCTAAGGTATTTCAATGTACTTTTAACCGCAATCCAATGACTGTTTTCTGGGTTATTCTGGTATCTACTTGTCAAGCTAAGAGCGCATGACACATCCGGTCTAGTGCATATCATTGCATACATGATTGACCCAATAGCAGATGCGTATGGGACTTTCTTCATTCTCTCTTGTTCATCTTTCATGGAAGGACACTGAGATGAACTAAGAAGCGTTCCTCTTTGAATATGTACCAAACCTTTCTTAGAGTTGTCCATCTTGAACCTTTTCAAGATCTTTTCAATGTATGCACTTTGATTCAAACCTATCAGTTTCTTGGATCTATCCCTGTAGATCTCAATCCCCAAAACGTATTGTGCTTCTCCAAGATCCTTAATGGAGAAGCATTTGGTTAGCCAAGTCTTAACACCTTGCAATGCCGGAATATCATTTCCAAATAACAATATATCATCCACATATAGTACAATGAACATGATTGTGCTCCCACTAGCTTTCTTGTATACACAAGCTTCATCACCATTTTTAATGAAGGCAGATTTCTTGGCCACCTCATTAAAACGATGATTCCACATTCTAGATGCTTGTTTCAATCCGTAGATTGACTTCTTTAACTTGCATACCTTTTTAGGATATTTCGGATCAACAAAACCTTCAGGCTGAACCATATAGACATCTTCCTGAAGATGTCCATTTAGGAAAGCGGTCTTGACATCCATTTGCCATATTTCATAATCATAATGAGCAGCAATGGCAAGTAATATCCTAATAGACTTTAGCATTGCCACAGGCGAAAAAGTTTCATCATAGTCAACCCCTTGAGTTTGAGTGAAACCTTTTGCTATAAGTCTAGCTTTATATGTATCAAAGTTTCCATGTTTGTCGGTTTTCATTTTGAAAAGCCATTTACAATCAACTAGCCTTGAGCCAGTAGGTTGTGCAACAAGTTCCCAAACTTGGTTGTCATACATGGATTGCATCTCAGCGTTCATGGCTTCCTGTCATTTATCTTTATCAGTCCTTGATAAACATCTTAGTAGTTTGTTGGTTCATCCAAATCAACCACATAGCAACCATCCACGAGAAACCCATATCTCTCAGGAGGATTACTAATCCTACCAGATCTGCGAACGTCTTGTATACTTTGACCATCCATTTGATCATTCTCAACATTTTTATGTTGGGTGCTAGTGTCAACCAATTGTGTATCATCTACTTGATCTTGAACCCCTTCAAGATCTATCTTCCTTTCACTATTTCCTTCCATTAGGAACTTAGTTTCAAGGAATTCAGCCTTTCGAGCAACAAATACATTTTGCTCGGTTGGATCATAGAAATAGTATCCCATATCATCCTTGGGATATCCTATGAAGATACACTTCGTGGATCGAGCATTCAACTTATTAGGGACATAACGCTTAGGATAAGCTTCACATTCCCATACCTTTAAGTATGATAGAGATGGAGGTTTTCCAAACCATATCTCATGAGGTATTCGTTCCACTTTCTTGGTTGGGGCCATATTTAAAATACGAGCCGTGGATCATAGACAATAACCCCAAAATGATAGAGGTAACGAGCTTTTAGCTATCATAGATCAAACCATATCCATTAGGGTTCGGTTCCTCCTTTCGGAAACTCCATTTAGTTGGGGTGTTCCAGGAGGAGTGAGTTGCGAGATAATCCCACAACCTTTAAGATGATCTTGGAAGGCATCACTTAGTTATTCACCGCCTCTATCGGTACGAAGTACCTTGATTATCTTATTGAGTTGATTTTGTACTTCGTTTTGATATTCCTTGAATGCTTTAAAAGTTTCATCATTGTGTTTTAACAAGTAGACATATCCGAAACGACTGAAGTCATCAATGGAAGTAACGAAGTATCTTTCACCATTCCTAGTTATGGGCTTAAAGGGTCCACACACACCCGAATGTATTAATCCTAATAAGTCCTTAGCCCTTTCATAGGTCCCTTTGAAAGGTGCTTTAGTCATTTTGCCTTGTAAACAAGATTCACATACATTAAACGAGTCTAGTTCATTTGATTTCAAAAGTCCATTCTTTTGAAGTGTATGCATTCGATTCTTGTTTATGTGACCAAGGCGACAATGCCATAAGTAGGAATCACTCAAATCCCTTTTGAGTTTCTTGGTGTTTGCATGGAACATTGAGCTATTGTATTATGTGTCGTCATGAACCAATTCATAAATACCATTCAAAGGTGAAGCCTTAAAATAGAACACATTATCTAAAGAAACATGGATATCATCATTGATGAAATTAAGATTAAAACCACATTGTTTCAAACGGGATACAGAAATAATTTTTCGATATAAATCGGGTGCATACAAAACATTTTTCAAAATAAGCTCCAAACCACTTGGAAGCTTCAAAATAAAGTCTCCTTAAGCTACTACGTGCACCTTAGCTCCATTTCCCATGAAGAGACTTGATGTTCCCGCTTCTGGTTTACTTCTTTTGAACCCCTGCATAGAATTACAAATGTGAGTTCCACATCCTGTGTCTAATACCCATGTATTAGAAGAAGTAATACTAAGCTCAATGTATACCATATATACATTACCTGAGGTTTTCCCTGCATCCCTCTTTTCTTTCAACTCCTTTAGGTAGACCGGGCAGTTGCGTTTCCAGTGACTCATTTCACCGCAACCAAAGCACGGATCTTCTTTGGGGTTAGCTTTACTGGAAACCTTTTGCTTCTTGTTATTGTTGGTTGGTGTAACCATCTTCCCCTTTCCCTTGCCCTTGCCTTGGTAGGCTGGTCCTTTCCTCTTAGCCATCTTTGGCTTAGAAGTGTTATTATTTTTGGACCCGCCTTCATTGATCATAAACATGGGTGAAGCCCTTTTACCCATACTTGCTTCGGCCGTCTTAAGCATGGCATGTAATTCGCCAATGCTCTTATCCCAACCATTCATATTGTAATTCAATACGAATGTGTCAAACCTTTTTGACAAAGAATTAAGGATATGGTCCGTGGCTAATTCATTAGACACGTTGCAATTTAGACGGTTCGCTCGATCAATTAGCCTTTTTATCTTAAGGACATAAGATGAAACGGATTGGGAGTCGTCCATCCGACATGCATGAAGCACTTGAACCGTTTCGAAGCGCTCGACACGAGGGTGTTGAAGGAACATCTCCTTCAACTGTGTGATCATGTCATATGCACTATGATGCTCGAAGTCCTTTTGGATTTTGGGTATAGTAGTCCCAAGCATAAGGCAAGTGACTTGCACTGAATCGGTGCAATACTTATCTCAATAAGCCATGCTTTCTGTATCATCCTCGTCCGGATGATCGGGAATGGGGTCTTCCAACACATATGCCCTATCCTTTAGTTTGAGGATAATTCTTAGATTGCGAAACCAATCCATGAAGTTCGTATGGTTGAGTTTTTCTTTTCGAGGATTGACCTCCACGATGGGTTGTTAAAGTTGATTGGTGCGTTTGGAATGTTGTTGTTATTGGCGGCCATCTACAAAATTTAACAAAGTTGTTTAAGTATCAATTTTAATTTAACAATCAATACCCTTTAAATCCAATTGATATTTATTAAATTTTTAGAATCCAACGGTAAATCAAATTTCGGTTATGTGACCTTTATCCCGTCATTTGATTTAGCTAGGTAGTCATTATATGACAATTGCAAGCCTTTTGAAACTTCTAAGTTACGGGATCATGCAATCCTTTTGCATGGCATATTTATCCCATCAACGCCTATTTGTTCCTCATGCTTCGGTGACCCTAAGTTCATGATTCCCAAATCAAGTCGTCCTACTCGTGTAAACGTGTAAATTTAACATACAAGTGGTTAGGTGACCTTTATCCCACAAGTGTGCGAAATTCACTTTAATCATATTAGTTTGCTCATAACGGTTAGGTGACCTTTATCCCATTATGAGTTCCTTAATATTTTTAAGTGTCACACAAAAGGATGGCGTTTAACTTGTTTGTCTTGTAAATAAGGGATTTTAAGTTTTCATTATTTCTAGTTTAAGAAAACTTTTATGTCATACACCAACATGCATTTAGTGTATGGTTCTTATGAAAAACCATTTTCATGTCTTGTAATTAAGCCAATTACTTGATATAAACCATTTTATATATGTAATCCTTATCATGTTCTTAATAACCGTTTATCAATGTCCTTTTGCCACTTTTAATTTAACCAATTAAATTGTCGTTTTGCTTATAGTTAATAATGAAAGGACCTGTCCTAATCCATCCGGACGAAGTCCAAATCGATTATAAACGAATCACAATAGTTGGTTACATTGCGAGGTACTTGACCTCTATATGATACATTTTACAAACATTGCATTCGTTTTTAAAAGACAATCTTTCATTTACATCGAAAGTTGACATATATGCATACCATTTTATAATATCCAAACTATAGATGAACTAATTTGTCATTTACTAGATAATAATCTTTAATGAACTTCATCGACTAGAATGCAACGTTTTTTGAAATATGTCATGAATGACTCCAAGTAATATCCTTAAAATGAGCATATGCACAGCGGAAGTTTTCTTTCAAACCTGAAAATAAACATGCTTTCAAGTGTCAACCAAAAAGTTGGTGAGTTCATTAGTTTATCATAAATAATCATTTCATAACTTTTAATAGACCACAAGATTTCATATTTCCATTTCTCATAAACATGCGTCCCATACATAGAGACAAAATAATCATTCATATGGATTGAACACCTGGTAACCGACATTCACAATATGCATATAAGAATATCCCCATCATTCCGGGATCCTCCTTCGAACATGATATAAATTTCGAAAAAGCATCCGGTACTTTGGATGGGGCTTGTTGGGCCCGATAGATCTATCTTTAGAGTTCGCGTCAATTCGGGTGTCTGTTCCATAATTCTTAGATTACCAGACTTAATAAAAAGGGGCATATTCGACTTCGATCATTCAACCATATAATGTAGTTTCAATTACTTGTGTCTATTTCGTAAAACAGTTATAAAAGCAACGCATGTATTCTCAGTCCCAAAAATGAAATGAGTAAAAGGGAGCAAATGAAACTCACCTAATGTATTTTGTAGTAAAAATACATAGAACGACATTGAACAAGTATATGGTTGGCCTCGGATTTACGAACCTATATCATTTGTATATATATATTAAAACATATAATGGAATCGCATAATTTTCGTTTATTAATATATATTATTTATCTATTTGTAGTAATATAGGATTTATACTAAATTTCATTTAAAAAAAATATACTTATATTATATTTTATATTACATGTTATATATATTTATTTTATATATATTTATATTTAAAATGATTAACATCTATTCATTTAGTTACATTAGTATGTATATTCATATATTGATATGTATGATTAATATTTTAAAATCAGTAGTTTGTTATACAAATGTATTTATGAGAAAAATAATACTATGTTTGATATATGGTTATATGAAATGTTAATATAATTATGGCATATATAATATGTTTACTTTATGTACATAATAATTATATCTAAAAAAATATAGTTTTGATAATAATGGTTTACCAATAATAACAATAGTAATAACTTTATTAATAATGATAATACTAATGATAACGATATTGTTAATAATGATACCTATGCTAATAATAATAATGTTGATAATAATAACTATAGTTCTACTACTAATGATAATAGTTTTAATAATAATAATACTAATATTAATGTTAATAAATTTTAATTTGCATTATGATTGTGATAATAATAAGTAAGCTTAACAATAATAATAATAATAACCCTAATTGTAATTAAAATCTTAATAATACTAATATATGATAATTACTAAGTTATGATGGTTTTAATAACAATATACTAACAATAATAATAATAATAATAATAATAATAATAATAATAATAATAATAATAATAATAATAATAATAATTATAATTATAATAATAAATAATAATAAATAATTATAATTATAATTTATACCTAATAAAGGTATACGTTTTTCCTTTTTTTTCCAAAACAGATCGAGAGTAGCAGTCAGAGTAATCGCAGAGAAAAAAATTTGATCACGATTGCAAAATCACTTAACAATCATCTTCATCAACAGATCGAGATCACAAAAGAAGAATATATCACGGTTTATGGGCTTTCGGTTCTTCAATCGATTGATCGAGACCTTCGGTTCTTCAATCGATTAATTGATTAATTGATCAATCAACAATTATCGAGGTATAATAGGTAATTGATTCAACATCATCATCGTTCGAGTATCAATCATATTTATCATCATCGATTATTTGTCATTCTTCACCAATCAATCGAGTATTCGATTCATCCATTAAATCAAGTAGGTAATCGATTAATTTATTTTCTCTTAGTTTACTCATCCAGTTATATCTATATATGTATATTGTACTTTTGAATGGATTGAACACATCAGTAATTAATTATGTTCTTGGTGGGTTTGATGGATTTTGGTTTTCAGTTGTTGGCTAAATGGTGACAACACCATACGGCTGTAAATAGGAAGACCAATAGTAGCAGGTATGAAGGAAAAAGACTGGACACTTACTTGTGTTGTTCGATCCAAACAAGAGGAAGAAGCAAGTGATGATTTTCAAATATAACTTAGAAAAGTAATTTGATTTGGTTACAGGTGTTTGAAAACACAAGTGAAGTCTAGGTTTTCGTTGTGATCATGAGAGGATAATGGCAACCGTATGGTACTCAATACATACAAGAAGAATTAATACATATATATATATATATATATATATATATATATATATATATATATATATATATATATATATATATATATATATATATATATATATATATATAAGTGTATATACATATCTGTGTTTGTTTTACTGAGTATCGAATAGCAAATAGGGTAGTAATCCGGCTGCTGTAAGTATAACAATGAAACAGATATAAACAGATGGATAGGAGTGACAGTAGCCTGATTATGGTAATCAAGTTTTATGGGTTGTTTGAACAGAAGTACAACGAGCAGCAGGAAGTAGAAAAGCAGTAATTAATGAAAGTATTTTTTTTTGCAGGTTGGTTCGTGAAGATTGGCTGCGAATCAGAAAATAAGAAGAAAACATGATAGCCGCTGTAGTGCTCACAGTAAAATAGAAAGGAACGTGCCACATCAAACTTTCAAAGGATTTGGGTCGGTAATCCGGCGAACAACAAAATGGTATAGCAGACGGCATCAAACAGCTTAACTTGAGTTTGATGGTGATGGTTTTCAGTTTAAACAAAAACTATTGCGTATAAGTTCTTGAGATGGTGTTCGATAAATAATAGAAACAATTAAGTACTAGCAGCTGTGATGTATGTAATGGTTTGTGGCGATGATGTGTGGTCTTGGTTTCTAAGGTGATGATTAATGATGTTACAATTAAGAATAAGATGGTGGGTTTAGTGATGGGAGTTGGTGACGAGTTCAAGAGAGAAAAAGGAGGGTATGGTGATGGTTTAAGATATTCAAGTCTGTAATTTATATATACATCGATACCTATATTCTGCAAGTGTTAATATATATATATATATATATATATATATATATATATATATATATATATATATATATATATACATATATTTACATATAAGATTTAGTGGAGTAGAAAAGCAAAGAGGATCAGTATAGATTCAATGGTTTTTAGAAAGTCATTGTTTTAATTGTTTGTCTCAATGTTAAGATATCATGTACTAATATGTATATAATATATATAGGAACAAAAGTTTAATCATTCAATCACCTACAGTAATTCAATTCACCAATTTGAGTTTGATTCAATCGATTAGATGTTCAATCAATATTTATCATTTGAGATAAAAACTTAGATGTAGTTGTTTGACAGCTCAAAAGAACTAACAGCTCCTACCTTTAAACCTTATCATAAGGTTATAATTCTTATTGTCAATTATTTCATAATATCCATAATATTGTTATGTAATAGATAATATTATTAAATTTTTTTACTTCATGTATCGTAGTTATAGTATAATATTATTACTAATATAATAGTTTATTAAGGTAATTCAGGTTGATATATATAATATATATATACGCATATATATATATATATATATATATATATATATATATATATATATATATATACACAAATTTATATATCTATATACACATATTTATATATATACATATATTTATATATATACATATATTTACAAACAATGGTTCGTGAATCATCGGGAACCATCGAATGTCAATTGAACAGTTCAAACTTTTTGAGACTCAACATTACAGACTTTGCTTAACGTGTCGGAATCATATAAAGATTAAGTTTAAATTTGGTCGGAAATTCCCGGGTCATCACAGTACCTACCCGTTAAAAAAATTTCGTCTCGAAATTTGAGTGAGGTGGTCATGGCTAACAATAAAAATATTTTCATGACGAATAAGAGTTGATAAATTGAGTTTTATCATCATTGAGTAATATGGATATAAATAATTCGATTATTCGAAGAGTACGAATGAAACTATCACTAAATAGTGAAAAGAAAAAGACATGTTTCATCATAGCTTTTGACTAGTCATGGTTGAATTCCGAAAATCAAGGGATTAAAGAAAATCTTTGGAGTCTATAAGATCTTATTCTTCGGGATTTATGGGAAATAAGATCTCTATAATTAAATGCGATCGCCAGTCTCGATTGCTCTGTCTGGTATTTTCACTATAAATGAACTTCTTCCGTTTCATTATTTCCCATCACTTCTAATTTCTATATTTAATTCATTCTTCCAAATTATCAACAAAAAATGCTTCATCCAGTTTTAATTCTGGATATGTTCCTGACTTTTATATTGATCATCCTCCTTTTTCATCTACCACCGAAGGAATCTGTCTACTTCTACTATGCTCTTGGGTTTATAGTGTTTTTAGTTCTCCCGAGTCTTTATATTGCTATTCGTATTAATATCCACGGTTTGTAATTTCTGTGTTGTTGTTATCGGGCTTTATGTCCTCCCTTATATTTCGGAGTCCCTGCTCCCGTCTACTATAATCATTGTCATTTACCGGTAATGTTCTCTCTTAATTGCTGTGATTTATACCCCCTTCCTATTTCGGAGCTTCATTCTTTTGTTTTCTTTTCGCAAATAATGGTCCAGAATTCGTAAGTACGAAGTTAAGATTGACCATAATGTTCTAAGCAGGAAGGAACGTAGCAGCACGATTTGATTTGTCAAATTACCAGAATCACTAAGAATAGAACTATCAAGAATATACTTTCTTGATATGTTCAGAGGTTGAACAGATTGAACGAGTCATGTAACATGGCACATGATGACTTTATAGTCTGTGAATCATCATGTTTCATTAGAAACTCGGCATGACTTACTGTAATATAATCACGTTGATCAAGTGTCATTATATTATACTAACTCATGCATCAGTTCCCAACACTACTTCAAAACATTCGTATTTTAAACTCGAAAGTTTACAGAATATAGAAACTAACAGTTTCTATATGATGTAACTCTGCTAGCACGAAGAGATTAATGATTTTAGATAAGAATAGTTATGAAAATATCTTCAGAAATATCGAAGATATTTATGACGATATTTTGGAATTTCTAAGATCGAAGGTTGATAAAGAAAATTCGTCCGCAAGAGTTTTGGAGTTAGAAGCAAGGTATTCGCTAAAGATTTCATCAGAAATAGAATCATCAGGATTCTTAATGTACAAGTTTAGTACTTGTGATTTGTTCGGATACTCCTTCGTAGTTTGCTCAATCAGTTTTTCAGTTTCAAGCTTTTTCTGAGCTTTACCAACATACAATTCTTTATCAACAACTTTTTGGCCGTTGAGGTCGTTTACAGTTTTTGTTGCTACGTTCAACTTTTCAAAATTTAGAGTATTAATTAGCAAACTGGGTGCTTTTCAGAATTTCAGAATGGAAGATCATAGTTCTAAGAGATAAATGTTGTAAGGATACATATAACTGTCGATGTGGAAATGTTGCGAGACTCTCAATACAGATTTGCTGATTGGTATGGCAATTCTTGTTACAAGATACGGATGAGTACATGATGAGATTTCAATAGATAAATATAGTGATTTGTCGGAGAGATTTAAACCAAAGAGCGACGAGGTTGCTAGTACACCTGCTGGTAATATGGTGGAATATAAAAGGTTCCCTGATAACAATAAAAGAGCACGCATATATATCAATGTTATAATAAGGTTGTTTTGAACGAAAAGTCGAAGTTGACTTGCTGGAGCTGTGACAAAATTGGCTAATTTGAAAAAGGATTGCAAAGTTATTTTCAGTAATAGCAACGCCAAAGGAGCTAGCACAGATATGTGTTAAACGTTTACTCAGGTTTTCGAGAGTTTTCCAGGTGCATGCCCATATGCATATGTTCTCCCTTTTGTAGATAACATGTGGTTAGATCATCTTTTCTATTGAGGTGTTTTCAAGAATTATGAAAGGTTTGAGCGCAGATTGAAATCGTCAAGATACAAATGAGGTTTAAGATGAAATCAAGTGGCAAACTTGAAGAATTGTTTAGTTTAATATGTTATAATCAATATTTTAATTCATTTGAATTGTCCAATGTTATTAGTCCACAGTTGATAGTTCACAGTTAACAGTCCAAAAATTTATATATAGTTTAATTTATAATATTCGAATTAATTAATATGTATCATGACCCGTATACGTCTCAGACTCGATCACAACTCAAAGTATATATATTATTGTGGAATCAACCTCAACCCTGTATAGCTAACTCCCGCATTACTGCATATAGAGTGTCTATGGTTATTCTAAATAATATATATATATATATATATATATATATATATATATATATATATATATATATATATATATATATATATATATATATATGCGTCGATATGATATGTCAAAACCTTGTATACGTGTCCCGATATTTAAAGTGCGTAAAATAAATAACAGAAATTAAATGACGATAAATAAAATTGCGATAATTAAATTACGATAAATAAACTGCGATAAATAAAAATGTAATCAGTTAGCTAGGAACAGTTAGTTAGGATTTAGTTAGCGTGGATTCTTAACAAGGTTCTTCTCATAGTTAATTCGTTTGTTTCTAACAAATTTTATTTTGTCCAATATTTTCTTCATTATACCACTTGTTGGATTCTGAGAAGTCAAAATCCAAATATGAAATTAAATGAAAATGGTTATTTTGTGGTGAACAGATTCGTATATCGGTGAATGTAAGTAGGATATTAATTGATTGTTGAATCAGATTCGAAGAATGTACAGTGTAATTTATTAATGTGAAATCTAAATATTCATCGGGTATTACCTACCCGTTAAAATATTTTCACCATTAACAGTTTGTATAAAAGAATTTTTAATTACAATCTTTATGAAAACATACTTAAATATATATTTTCTTCAGATGTAATTATAGATTTAATGAGTTAATATAGTATTAATCTCATTTGATTTATCGTTAGAACTAAGATACATAATCTATAAAACATTAGAGATTACATAATTGCCATGTCGAACGAAGATAAAATAGATAGAACGATACGTAGAACGATGATTATGCTCGTGGTACAGAATGTGATATTGAGGCAAATATTGTTGATGATACAGATGATGTTACTGATGGTACTGTTGGTGTCAGTGATGTTGCTGGAGCTGGTAAGTTTTGCACCATGTCCTCCAAATTGATTACTCGAGCGCGAAGTTCGTTGACTTCTTATATTATTCCAGGATGATTGTCGGTCGAAACGAGCGGATGAATAAGGTTTAGAATCTGAGTTATGATATAGTCATGGTGAGATATTCGAGAAATGAGGGTAAAAATAGTATTACGAATAGGTTCGCCGGTAAGTGCTTCAGGTTCATCGCCAAGAGGTAAATTCGGTTGGTGAAAGGGTTCGCCTTCTTCGCGTCTCCATTGATTAAGTCGACTATAAACTCATCAGATGAATTGGGGATGACTGATTGGTTGAGTCAATATAGTGACGCTGATAGGTGAAACTCCATATAGGAATAGCTGTCGAAATCCGAGGAATTCGAACTGGTTGAGGGATTCATTTCGTACGATCAGATGAAAGATTTTCGATAAGAAATAGATTATAGGATATAGATTAGTACCCTGCAATACATAATTTACATATGCATATATAATACTAAAATCTCATAAGTTACGGAGGAATCTACGAAAGTTGTCAGGCACAGTCTACAGTAACATATACGCTAAGATATGAATTTTTTTATACACTATTCATGCAGTCATTGCAGTAAGATGTGTTTAGACTAAGAATGATAAGCAGGTAATTTCCTAAGAATGATAAGCAGATGATTTCCGACTAGAATTGATAAGCAAAACTTTTGACATGCAGACACGGTCGAAGTCCAGACTTACTAATGCATCCTAACAACTTATCAGTTAGACACACTAATGCAGACCTGGTTCGCTAAGACCATCGCTCTGATACCAACTGAAAGGACCCGTCCTAATCCATCCGAACGAAGTCCAAATCGATTATAAATGAATCACAATAGTTGGTTACATTGCGAGGTACTTGACCTCTATATGATACATTTTACAAACATTGCATTCGTTTTTAAAAGTCAATCTTTCATTTACATCGAAAGTTGACATATATGCATACCATTTTATAATATCCAAACTATAGATGACCTAATTTGTCATTTACTAGATAATAATCTTTAATGAACTTCATCGACTCGAATGCACCGTTTTTTGAAATATGTCATGAATGACTCCAAGTAATATCCTTAAAATGAGCATATGCACATCGGAAGTTTTCTTTCAAACCTGAAAATAAACATGCTTTCAAGTGTCAACCAAAAAGTTGGTGAGTTCATTAGTTTATCATAATTAATCATTTCAAACTTTTAATAGACCACAAGATTTCATATTTCCATTTCTCATAAACATACGTCCCATACATAGAGACAAAATAATCATTCATATGGATTGAACACCTGGTAACCGACATTCAGAATATGCATATAAGAATATCCCCATCATTTCGGCATTCTCCTTCGGATATGATGTAAATTTCGAAGTACTAAAGCATCCGATACTTTGGATGGGGCTTGTTGGGCCCGATAGATCTATCTTTAGAGTTCGCGTCAATTAGGGTTTCTGTTCCCTAATTCTTAGATTACCAGACTTAATAAAAAGGGGCATATTCGACTTCGATCATTCAACCATATAATGTAGTTTCAATTACTTGTGTCTATTTCGTAAAACAGTTATAAAAGCAACGCATGTATTCTCAGTCCCAAACATGAAATGAGTAAAAGGGAGCAAATGAAATTCACCTAATGTATTTTATAGTAAAAATACATAGAACGACATTGAACAAGTATATGGTTGGCCTCGGATTTACGAACCTATATCATTTGTATATATATATATTAAAACATATAATGGAAATCGCATAATTTTCATTTATTAATATATATTATTTATCTATTTGTAGTAATATAGCATTTATACTAAATTTCATTTAAAAAAAATATACTTATATTATATTTTATATTACATGTTATATATATTTATTTTATATATATTTATATTTAAAATGATTAACATCTATTCATTTAGGTACATTAGTATGTATATTCATATATTGATATGTATGATTAATATTTTAAAATCAGTAGTTTGTTATACAAATGTATTTATGAGAAAAATAATACTATGTTTGATATATGGTTATATGAAATGTTAATATAATTATGGCATATATAATATGTTTACTTTATGTACATAATAGTTATATCTAAAAAAATATACTTTTGATAATAATGGTTTTCCAATAATAACAATAGTAATAGCTTTATTAATAATGATAATACTAATGATAAAGATATTGTTAATAATGATACCTATGCTAATAATAATAATGTTGATAATAATAACTATAGTTCTACTACTAATGATAATAGTTTTAATAATAATAATACTAATATTAATGTTAATAAATTTTAATTTGCAATATGATTGTGATAATAATAAGTAAGCTTAACAATAATAATAATAATAACCCTAATTGTAATTAAAATCATAATAATACTAATATATGATAATTACTAAGTTATGATGGTTTTAATAACATTGAATTAATAACAATATACTAACAATAATAATAATAATAATAATACTAATAATAATAATAATAATAATAATAATAATAATAATAATAATAATAATAATAATAATAAATAATAAATAATTATAATTATAATTTATACCTAATAAAGGTATACCTTTTTCCTTTTTTTTTTCCAAAACAGATCGAGAGTAGCAGTCAAAGTAATCGCAGAGAAAAAAATTTGATCACGATTGCAAAATCACTCAACAATCATCTTCATCAACATATCGAGATCACAAAAGCAGAATATATCACGGTTCATGGGCTTTCGGTTCTTCAATCGATTGATCGAGACCTTCAGTTCTTCAATCGATCAATTGATTAATTGATCAATCAACAATTATCGAGGTATAATAGGTAATTGATTCAACATCATCATCGTTCGAGTATCAATCATATTTATCATCATCGATTATTTGGCATTCTTCACCAATCAATCGAGTATTCGATTCATTCATTAAATCAAGTAGGTAATCCATTAATTTATTTTCTCTTAGTTTACTCATCCAGTTATATCTATATATGTATATTGTACTTTTGAATGGATTGAACACATCAGTAATTAATTATGTTCTTGGTGGGTTTGATGGATTTTGGTTTTCGGTTGTTGGCTAAATGGTGACAACACCATACGGCTGTAAATAGGAAGACCAATAGTAGCAGGTATGAAGGAAAAAGACTGGACACTTACTTGTGTTGTTCGATCCGAACAAGAGGAAGAAGCAAGTGATGATTTTCAAATATAACTTAGAAAAGTAATTTGATTTGGTTGCAGGTGTTTGAAAACACAAGTGAAGTCTAGGTTTTCATTGTGAACATGAGAGGATAATGGCAACTGTATGGTACTCAATACATACGAGAAGAATTAATACATATATATATAAGTGTATGTATATATCTGTGTTTGTTTTACTGAGTATCGAATAGCAAATAGGGTAGTAATCCGGCTGCTGTAAGTCAAACAATGAAACAGATATAAATAGATGGATAGGAGTGACAGTAGCCTGATTATGGTAATCAAGTTTTATGGGTTGTTTGAACAAAAGTACAACGAGCAGCAGGAAGTAGAAAAGAAGTAATTAATGAAAGTATTTTTTTTTTGCAGGTTGGTTCGTGAAGATTGGCTGCGAATCAGAAAATAAGAAGAAAACATGATAGCCGCTGTAGTGCTCACAGTAAAATAGAAAGGAACGTGCCACATCAAACTTTCAAAGGATTTGGGTCGGTAATCCGGTGAACAACAAAATGGTATAGCAGACGGCATCAAATAGCTTAACTTGAGTTTGATGGTGACGGTCTTCAGTTTAAACAAAAACTATTGCGTATAAGTTCTTGAGATGGTGTTCGATAAATAATAGAAACAATTAAGTAGTAGTAGCTGTGATGTATGTAATGGTTTGTGGCGATGATGTGTGGTCTTGGTTTCTAAGGTGATGATTAATGATGTTACAATTAAGAAGAATATGGTTGGTTTAGTGATGGGATTTGGTGACGAGTTCAAGAGAGAAAAATGAGGGTATGGTGATGGTTTAAGATATTCAAGTCTGTAATTTATATATACATCGATACCTATATTCTGCAAGTGTTATTATTTATATAAATATATATATATATATATATATATATATATATATATATATATATATATATATATATATATATATATATATATATATATATTAAATTTACATATAAGAGTTAGTGGAGTAGAAAAGCAAAGAGGATCAGTATAGATTCAATGGTTTTTAGAAAGTCATTGTTTTAATTGTTTGTCTCAATGTTAAGATATCATGTACTAATATGTATATAATATATATAAGAACAAAAGTTTAATCATTCAATCACCTACAGTAATTCAATTCACCAATTTGAGTTTGATTCAATCGATTAGATGTTCAATTAATATTTATCATTTGAGATAAAAACTTAGATGTAGTTGTTTGACAACTCAAAAGAACTAACAGCTCCCACCTTTAAACCTTATCATAAGGTTATAATTCTTATTGTCAATTATTTCATAATATCCATAATATTGTTATGTAATAGATAATATTATTAAATTTTTTTACTTCATGTATCGTAGTTATAGTATAATATTATTACTAATATAATAGTTTATTAAGGTAATTCAGGTTGATATATAATATATATATATATATATATATATATATACGCATATTTATATATATATATATATATATATATATATATATATATATATATACACAAATTTATATATCTATATACACATATTTATATATACACATATATTTATATATATATATATATATATATATATATACATATATTTACAAACAATGGTTTGTGAATCATCGGGAACCGTCGAATGTCAATTGAACAGTTCAAACTTTTTGAGACTCAACATTACAGACTTTGCTTAACGTGTCCGAATCATATAAAGATTAAGTTTAAATTTGGTCGGAAATTCCCGGGTCATCACAAATAATGTCTAATTTAACCAATTAAATTGTCATTTTGCTTGTTGTTAACTTGTAATATACTTGTAGCAACCAAACATACAAATATAATAAACAACCATGCATGCAAAACAAATATGTTCACAATCAAGCCAATTTAGTAGACATTTGTTTAGCCGAAACAAATGCCACCGGTTAAGGGGTTATAACACAAAGTAGGAGATTTCAAAATCTCCCACTTAATCTTGTATCTTCCTTGTCTCATCTTGCATCTTCATCTTTTACAAAATATATATCCTAATACATTTCTTCTAAAAAAATGAAAATACAACCTAATCTATTTTACATACCAAATATAAAATAAATTACATAACCAAAATTAAGATTACATACCAAATGAATAATTAATATTACAAACCAAATTAAATGAATATTATAACCAAATTGAAAGATTAACAAATCAACCAAACAAACATTCATTCAAACACAAGGTCATGGCTATGATTGTGAACATTAATATACAACAAATATGACCAAAATGGAACAACCCAAAACCCATTTGGGTCCTCCAAGAATTCGGCCAAATCAATCAACCCTCCCAAACCCGAAAATTCTTTGCATTCCATTTTCATGCATGTACTTAGAATGCAAATATAGTAGGTTTAAAGACCATGTATAAGAAGCATATTTCATAGACTTCGGCTCTAGATACCATTGATGGAATTCAACATAACAAAAAGTTTTAATGTCAACAAAATCACAAAGCCATTGTATGATAGTTAAAGAAAGCGGACGCATGATTGTTTATAAAACAAGTTTATATGTTAAACCATTTTCTATGAATTCCAAATTGTTATCAAGTCTTGAAACATATGGTTACATATAAGAACAAGAAGAGAAGATTCATACCTCCTCAAGCAAGTTGAGGGTTGTTTACAAATGAGCAAGATGATGATGAAGATGATGGAAAATGAGCTTCTAACTTGAAGCCTCAAGCATGTAATACCCCAAGCAATAACCCCAACACCCTCGCCTTTAGTTAGGAATTGATTGACACTTGAATTGACCTTGCAAAAACAAATTAAGAACATACCTTTAAGTCCAAAAGGGTCACGACCAACAGCACACAGCAGATTCTGTTATGCAGTTTTTTTACAAGCTTAAATGTGTAGTTTTACTTGAGAGAATGATTCAAACTTTGGTCCAAGAGTTGCCCATGCACATAAGGACTTGTGTAGTCTTAAAAGTAACAAAACAAAGCAAGCATGGGAGTGTCTAGGAGTCCCAAAATCTGCCCACTATATATTTTTTATAACAATGTTTTAACATATATATAAACATGTTATATATATATATATATATATATATATATATATATATATATATATATATATATATATATATATATATATATATATATATATATATATATATATATATATATATATAACATGTATTTGTTATGTTACTTTCACATTTTATAAACCTTTTATAAAATATAACACAATATAATCATTTAAAACTTATAAACAATTATATATAAATTATCCAAATAATTTATCTCAAGTGATAATATTTTAAAAAACTAATTTTTTCTAAAATCCAAGTGTCACGTATTTACTTAATGATTTAATCATTAAGCTTAAATACGTTTAAGGTGTCGGTAAGCTTGTTATTGGGTATGACCCGACTTAGATCATAACATATTAGCCACATTAATTAAATATGTCTCTCGGGCATACGAAAAACCTTCAAATATAACAAGAATGTTATATACCTAAACATAATAGCAGACATTAAAATGCTGAGCCTTTATTTAACAACCCATCCTAATCCACCTGGATGAAGTCATCAACATCTGGTCCCATTACGAGGTACTGACCTAAATATGCCATGAATGACTCCAAGTAATATCTTTAAAATGAGCAAATGCACAGCGGAAAATTTCTTTCATACCTGAGAATTAACATGCTTAAAAGTTTCAACCAAAAGGTTGGTGAGTTCATAGGTTTATCATAACAATCATTTCAATATTTTAATAGACTACAAGATTTCCGTTTTTAAATATATGTACACTGGCAAGTGTATAAAACCGTTCTGCTTATGTTGAGGCCACAGTAACCAACCTTAACAATAATATAATAAGTCATCTTCGCAAAGATGGATACGTACACTGGTGCTAATAAATAATCTTCGAAGTACTAAACATCCGCCCACTAGCTCTTATGTTTAGTGCAGCCTACAGGATGGGGGTGTCAAGCCCGATAGATCTATCTTTAGGATCCGCGCTTACATGCTCTTATAACATGTAACTAAATTACCTAGCACATCAATCCGCAGAATATCATTTTTAATCACTTGTCTCTATTTCGTAAAGCATTTATAAAAGCGGTGCATGTATTCTCAACCCAAAAATATATATTGTAAAAGCAATTAAAAAGGGAGCAAATGAAACTCACGATACGATATTTTATAGTAAAAATATGCATACGACGGAACTGAACAATTTGCAGGGTTGGTCTCGTATTCACGAACCTATATCATGTATATATATTAACACATATAATTGTAATCGAACAAATTTATATATATATGTATATATATATATATATATATATATATATCATTCGTTTGTTAAAATAGTAATTATAATAATATTACAATAATATTAGTAATGATAAAAATAATAATAATGATAATAATATTAATGATTCTATTAATGACAATAATAATATTAGTTTTAATAATAAAGGTAATCTTATTAAAAATGATAATTTTAATATAAATGATAATTTTAATACTTTTAATAATAAGAATCATAATAATAATAACTATAATAATAATAACTATAGTATCTATAATAATAATACTTTTACTAATAATGATAATAATAAAATGATAATTTTAAATAAAATGATACTTTAAATAATAATAATAATAATAGTTTTTAATAAAAATGATAATTTTAATAATAATGATAATGAAAATTATTACTTAATAATAATAATAATAATAATAATAATAATAATAATAATAATAATAATAATAATAATAATAATAATAATAATAATAATAATAATAATAATAATAATAATAATAATAATAATAATAATAATAATAATACCTCAAAGAAGTAACCCTAAAAAAATGCCCAAGTTCGGGTTTGAACCCGCGACGTCCCGATAACATCCTTAACCATTATTCTATTTTCACTTTTTCTGATTTATACTCCGTATTAAAACCATATAACTTGTTACAGATCCGGCCCAACATAAATTCCTAAACCCATTTGTGTGTGATACATTTTAAATGGACCGTTACAAGAACAATAAGCCCAATTCGATTAAGTTGATTTAAATAGCCCTAATACAATTGGCCCAACACAAGTAATAAATTAAGTCCACCTTGATAAATCTCATATCCGTAATTAAAGTGAAGGTGGGGATCGGTTCTTTCTCTTTTCCTTTCTTTTTTTTTTAAGTCGACAGCTACATCTCAAGATAGTAGCAGCCGTTAGTTTTCATCAACATATTATATCATCATCGAATCATTATCATGATCACTTGATCATCTATCATCATCTCATCCCCATGGTTCATCATTAGTTTCTCATCGTCATCATCATCATCATCAAATAATTCACAGGAAATACCGGAACAGTAACAACCTTTTTGTAGTAGTTTTTCGTAGGTTCATGAATGCAATAATAGTCCGAAGGTGTTGGTGATGAATTGATGGTGTTTGCGGGTGAGTTCATGAACAAGTTTAGGAGAGAGAGAGAGAGAGAGAGGGGGGGGGATTGAGATTGTGGTAACGGTGGTGGTGTTGGGATTATTTTTTACTGTTACAGTAGTAATAGCTCGTATATGGTCATGGTGGTGATGATTTGATCGAATGGAAACAGGAAACAATAGTAGTAGCTTCGGATAGTGATGGTAATCGAACAAGAACAACGTAATAGTGATCAAGCAAGAAACGAGTAGGTGGTTGTTGTTGGATCTGTTTGAGCAGCAACACAAGTATTAATAGTTTGCAATAGTTTGAATGTTGTAATTTCGGATTAGAAAAGCAGCAACAATGAATTAGTCAGTTAATAGTTCGATGGTGTTTGATTATTGAGTTTATGGGTTTCGAGAGAAAACAGAAAGGTTCAAGCTGTAGGTTAGCAAGGGTGATGGTTCTTAATGGCAACAACGTTCGAACAGTAGCAGTCGGTCATTATGCTTTCATGGTGGTCGTGAAAGGTGATGGTTTGAGTCAAAGAAGGGAGGTGAAGAACAATGAGAAAAGTGATCGATTTATCTCATGTAAATAGTGAGGTTATGGTGATCGAGTATCACAAATAAAATGGGTTTTGGTTTAGTGTTACAATTGGAAAGTGGATGGTGATGGTTTGGTTCCGGGTCTAGTTTGCTCGCACATTAACCTAAACAAACAACCGTAGCGATGTCAACTAACACAGGCGTTTTTAATCTTGGTTTCATGAAGAAGAAAATAAGGAAGAAGGAGAAGTAAGAGAAAGAAGAAAGATTTTCAGAGTTGTTATAACTCTTTTACTTCCATACATATATATGCATACTTTTATAATTATAATTATAATATTAATATTAATAGAATATTGAATCTTAATTCAAAGAAAACAGTATCCATAAGTGATAATTAAACTCTTCACGGGTGACTCTGCCGACACTTTATCATGTACTGAGTTTCGTGCTCCGTTGTTAATCAGTGGCACATTAAAGTCTTTAGAAAAATTCCAAAATTTTAAATTAACTATATTTATTTATTTTGGTCATTTTGGTATAAAATTCAATCATTAATTTAATAAATAAAAATTACATCAACTGTCCCTCTCGATTCTAGGTAAAATATAAAAAATGTTAAAATTTATTAATTAGCTTCTAAATATATTTTAATATGCCTATGATTCATATAACTCATTTTCGGATCACCATTTATTTTAAAAATCATATAAGTTCGTATTAAACTTGATTAATAACTATCAAGATGACAAACGAGTGCTACGAGCGTTTTAAATAAATTCTAAATCATATATATATATTCAATATACTCTTCATATATATAGATTTATAGTAATATTATATATTATTTTTATTTACACAAATGAATTAAATCACATAAGTTTCTCTTTCGTATTTATATATTTATATTTAAATATCTATGTATTTATTTACAGATAGTGGTTCGTGAATCGTCGAAAATAGTCGAAGGTCAAATAAATATATGAAACACAGTTCAAAGTTTTTGAGATTTCAACATTACAACCTTTACTTATCGTGTTGGAAACATTAAATTATTTGAAGATTAAGTTTAAATTTGATCGGAAATTTTCGGGTTGACACAGTACCTACCCGTTAAAGAAATTTCGTCTCAAAATTTGAGTGTGGTTGTCATGGTTAACAATAAGAATGTTTTCATGACGAATATGAGTTGATAAATCTAGTTTTATTACTGTTGAGTAATATGGATAAGAAAATTCGATTTCTCGAAGAGTACGAGTGAAGCTATCACAAAAGGGTGAAAAGGGAAAATGCAGATTCGACTTATTAACTGGTGACGTAGTCACGGTTGATTTCTTGAATTCAAGGGATTCTAGAGGAAATATTTGTAATAAGATTTGGTTCTTCGGTAATTAAGGAAATTATAATCCTCTTTGGTTAAATGCGATAATATGTCTTGATTGCTACGTCTGATATTTTCATTATAAATTAAACCCTTCCGTTACATTATTTTCATCACTCCTATACTTTCTTTCTTAATTCTTACTTCTAAAAGATTGTGAAAATGCTTCATCCAGTTCTAATCGTTGATATTTTCCTAATTGTCATTTCTGTCATCCTTCTTTTTAATCTTCCACCAGAAGAATCTGTTTACTTCTACTATTACCTTGGGGTGATACTATTCTTAATTGTACCGTATCTTTATATTGCTATTCGTATTAATATCCACGGTTTGTAACCTCCGTGTTGTTATTGGACTTTATATTTTCTCTTATATTTTGGAGCTCTTTGCCTTTTTATTTTCTTCTCGACCTCTAGTAAAGCGAGTAATGGTTCAGAATTCGCAAGTATGGAGTTTCGAATGAACTTAATGTTCTAAACAAGAAAGAACGTAATAGCACGATTTGATTTGTCAAAATACCAGAATCACTGAGGATAGAACTATCAAGAATATATTTTCTTGATATATTCAGAAGTTAAGCAGAATGAAAGAGTTATGTAATATGGCACATGATGACGGTATAGTCTGTGAATCATCATGTTACATTAGAATTTCCAGCATAACTTACTGTAATATAATCACGTTGGCCAAGTGTCATTATATTATACTAACTCATGCGCAAATTCTTAACACTTCTCCAGAATTCATTCGTAATTATACTTAGATTTTACAGAAGTTTCCAATGAAATATAGAAAGCACGAAGAGGTATATAATTTCGGACAAGAATACTTATGAAAATATCCTCAGAAATATCGAGAATATTTATGATGATTTTTTGGAATTTCTAAGTTTGAAAGTTGATGAAGAAAAATTTTTCGCAAGATTTTAACATGAGTTCGAAGAAAGATATTTGTAGTGACCCGAACTTTTCCATGTTTATATATATTAAATGAAATTGATATTTACATGATTAAGTGTTTCCAACATGTTAAGCAATCAAACTTATTAAGACTTGATTAATTGGAATAGGTTTCATATAGACAAATGACCACCCAAGTTGACCGGTGATTCACGAACGTTAAAATTTGTAAAAACTATACGATGACATATATATGGTTATATATATAGTTAACATGATTTTATTATAAGTATGTATCTCATTAGGTAATTTAACAATCAGTTATATACATAAAAATGAGACTATTAAATTAAGAAACTCGAAAATGATATATATAACGATTATCGTTATAACGTCTTACTAGGTACATATGAATCATATTAAGATATTGATACACTTTGTTAATTATGTTAAATGATAAGTAAATATATCATTAAGTGTATTAACAATGAACTACATATGTAAAAATAAGACTACTAACTTAATGATTTTGAAACGAGACATATATGTAACGATTATCGTTGTAACGACATTTAATGTATATAGATCATATTAAGAGATATTCGTACATCATAATATCATGATAATATAATAATTTAAAATCTCATTTGATATTATAAACATTGGGTTAACAACATTTAACAAGATCGTTAACCTAAAGGTTTCAAAACAACATTTACATGTAACGACTAACGATGACTTAACAACTCAGTTAAAATGTATATACATGTAGTGTTTTAATATGTATTCATACACTTTTTAAAGACTTCAAGACACTTAACAAAATACTTCTACTTAACAAAAATGCTTACAATTACATCCTCGTTCAGTTTCATCAACAAATCTACTCGTATGCACCCGTATTCGTACTCGTACAATACACAGCTTTTAGATGTATGTACTATTGGTATATACACTCCAATTGTGACAACCCGGGAATTTTCGACTAAATTTAAACTTAATATTTATATAATTTCTACACGATAAACAAAGTCTGTAATGTTGAGTCTCAGAATTTTTTTTAAACTATTCACATGGATAACCATTACCCTTCGACTGTTACCGACGATTCACGAATAATTGCTTGTAAATAAATATGTATATATATGAGATAAATATAAATACATGTATATATATATATATATCATGTTTTGAATTAATTATACTTTCATTAATTGGAATTTAAAATGTAAAATAATACTTAGAATAATTAACCTATTATTAAAACAAATATATATATAAATATATAAATATATATGTTATTATGAATCCATATATGATTTCTATTGAAGTTATATAAAATATATAAATACTAACAATTCAGTAACAATCATCACATAAAATAATATTACATAAATAGTATTATATTTAATTACAAGTTTGAAAAATAATTGTTATATTAATGTTATTATCATATTTATTAGTAATCAAATTATTAATAGTAATATTAATAAATTTATTATTATTATTAGAATTATTGATATTATTATCATCATTATTAATTGTATTATTATGATTATTATTATATAATTATTATTAGTAATAATATATATTTATTTATTTAATAATACTAATTATATGTAAACGTATATCTATAATCAGAATCCATTTCCCATCTTAATCCAACTCTAACAAATTTTGTCTCCTGTCTCTGAAAAACGATAAACATCCCAATTCAATCGTACAATCACAATCTAACTTTATTTTGTTTATTATTTTTCGTACTGAACAAAAGGATCTTTTATTGATTAAATTAATTTAAAGCAAAGACTTTAAACAACAGGTGATTTCACTGCATTAGGACGATCTCTAAATTCCAAAATCTGTTTGCTGTCACTTCTTCTTTTCTTAATTTTCCCTCTGATTGAAAATATTGTAGACCACCTATCTACCTATCTGTATTTAACAAACGAATTATTCAAAGGATATCGATCAATTCATTCAAGTTCTTTCATCTCCCTCTTTATTTCTTTCTTTCTTTTTATGAATTATCAAACCCATATTATCTCCATTCTTGTCGATCAAACCTACAAAACCTCACCACAATCACCTTTCATCATCTTTGAGTGTGTTTCGGTATCATGTTGCGACCACATCTACAATCATCTATCGTCCTTCTGTTGTTAGGCGAACTAAAGCAACAACACCCATCACTAACCTCCACGAACACCACTTAAGCCTTCATCCTTGAGAAAACCCTCACTTTCCTCTCTCTCTTCAATCGTGAACTACTACTGCTATTAATGACCATAACCTGCAAACCTTCGGATTATTGATATTATTCAAAGCCACAATATAACCAAACACCACACATACCATCGACCCAAAAACACCACCATCATCCCATGCTTTCTTTGCCTACTGCTACTCACGTATTTTTTTTCTTTTCTTTTAACTCGCCTACACACAATGGATGAATGATGCTGTTATGACCATAATTACATCATATATAATTGTAGTAGGGCCACACTCAATCAATCATCCACTAGTCTACAAATCGCTTTATACAAAAGTTTATGTTGACAAACGGTGTTCAAGTTGGTGTTTTTTTTATATTTATTTTCGCCGACACAAATTAATAAAGAGAACCCACTTGATTTATGTATGATATATTATTGTTGCTGTTAATGATGAAACGCCTTTAGCAACTTTCTTTTTCTTTTGATTCCATCGAACTAAGCATGGATGGACTGCTATATGCTAATAGGCCGAGTTTTATATAGTTGTTGGGCCATCAACCAACCGTTTGGGTCACGAAAACCCATTATAATATGAACTTGCTGCTATTCGACTTCCTTCACGTCACCACTCATTCAATATCTCTTGATTACAATTCAACTTACAACATCATCTTATATAAACCATTGTTTCTCGCATTACTTCTGACTCTATTCCAAACAAATAACACGAGTGTTAATAGTGATAATTGCTGATGATATGATGGTAATTCGATTTGCATGATGATGAATTAGGTGTGTGATGATAACAATAATAATAATATGATTATGATACATAATTATGGTATACGAGGACGAATTGACAACATGAATGGTGATAGATTGGATAACGATGATGATGATAATTATGATAGATAGATGATGATGATAAATGTTAATAGTGACCGAGAAAAATAAGATGTAGACCCGTTATTTCCTTTCTTATTCCTGCTACGAATCCCTTGAGTTTTTCTATTTCAATCGAGCAGCAAATCAAACCCATGAAACCCTTAAGTTGTTAATTGGGCTTAGTTAAATGTTGGGTTCCCTAAAACGGGTTAAAGACTTTGGGTTACGAGTTAATAAAGAAAAACAGAATTGGTGGAGTGGTTTGTGGTGTTAACGAAGATGCGAGAGGTCGCGGGTTCGAACCCGAGTGCGAGCAGTTATTTTTCTTAAAGCCTTTTAAGGTAGCTTTTATTACTATTATTATCATTATTTTGATTATTATTTATGTGATTATCATTACTAATGTGATTACTATGATTATTATTATTTTTATTGATATTATTATTATTATTATTATTATTATTATTATTATTATTATTATTATTATTAGTATGACACTTATTATTATTATTATTATTATTATTATTATTAACATTGTTATGAATAATTAAAACCATTATTATTATTATTATTATTATTATTATTATTATTATTATTATTATTATTATTATTATTATTATTATTATCATCATCATAATTAGTATTATTTTTATCATTATTATTATTAGTATTATTAATATATCAAATGAAGATTTGCTAAATAAAAATATATTTATGACATAAAAACCTAACCCTATTAATACCTTTGTAATAAATATTAATTATCTATATAAAGATAAATATATCTAATTCAGTTATTAATAAAACATAATAACAAATAGAACCACTAATAATATATAATTGTTCGATTACCATTACATGTATTAATATACATGATTGAATATAGGTTCGTGAATCCGAGGCCAACCCTGCATTGTTTAATTTAGTCATATGTATTTTTACTCCAAAATACAGTATGGTGAGTTTCATTTGCTTTTTACCCTTTACATTTTTGGGCTGAGAATACATGCGCAACTTTTATAACTGTTTTACAAAATAGACACAAGTACCTTAACTGCATTCTATGATAGAATTATCTGGGATTGGGGTTGATTATTATGACACGCATAACCCCCGGTTTCCGTTAGAGCGTATGAGCTCCCGAGCCAGGTGGATGGTTTATTATTTATGACATTTTGGCACCGGTTGTCCTATATTTTATAAACATGTGTTCAGCCGTGGGGTATAAAGACTGGCACAGAGGTTCTATATTTTGAAGGCACATGTATTCAGCCGTGGGGTGTAAAGACCGGCACAGAGGTTCTATATTTTGAAGGCACATGTATTCAGCCGTGAGGTGAAAGACCAGCACAGATGGTTACTATTGTATTTTGAATCCTCACCAGGTGTTCTTCATATGAAAGATTTTGTTTTTGTGCAGTTGGAATGGGACTTCTGCACGTTTTATAATATTTAAAATCTTGTGGTCTATTAAAATGATGAAAACGAAATGATTACTATAAACTAATGAACTCACCAACCTTTTGGTTGACACTTGAAAGCATGTTTATTCTCAGGTTTGAAAGAAATCTTCCGCTGTGCATTAGCTCATTTTAAGGATATTACTTGGAGTCATTCATGACATATTTTAAAAGACGTTGCATTCGAGTCATTGAAGTTCATTAGAGATTATTATTAAGTAAATGACAGATTAGGTCATTTACAGTTTGGATATTATGAAATGGTATGCATACCTGTCAACTTTCGATGAAATTTAAGTTTGTCTTTTAAAAACGAATGCAATGTTTGTAAAATGTATCATTTAGAGGTCAAGTACCTCGCGATGTAATCAACTATTATGAATTGTTTATAATCGATATGGACTTCGTTCGGATGGATTAGGATGGGGCATTTCAGTTGGTATCAGAGCGGTGGTCTTAGCGAACCAGGTCTTGCATTAGTATGTCTAACTGATAGTTGTTAGGATGCATTAGTGAGTCTGGACTTCGACCGTGTCAGCATGTCAAAAGTTTTGCTTATCATTTTTGTCGGAAATCATTTGCTTATCATCCGTAGGAAATTACCTGCTTATCATTCTTAGTCTAGACACATCTTACTGCAATAATTGCATGAATAGTGTATAGACAAGATTCGGATCTTAGCGTATCTGCTAATTCATATCTTAGCATATCTGTTACTGTAGACTTTGTCTGACAGCTTCCGTAGATTCCTCCGTAACTTATGGGATTTTAGTATTATATATGCATATGTAAATTATGTATTGCAGGGTAATAATCTACATCTTATAATCTATTTCTTATCAAAAAGTCCTTCATCTGATCGTACGAGATGAATCCCTCAACCAGTTCGAATTCCTCGGATTTCGACAGCTATTTTGATATGGAGTTTCACCTAAGCTCCGAAAGCAGTGTCACCAGAATGAATCAACCAATTCAACTGATGGGTTCGTAGCTTACTTAATCATTGGAGGCAAGAAGAAGGTAATCCCTTCAACCAACCGAATTCACATCTTGGTGAAGAACTTGATGCAC
The DNA here is from genome assembly GCF_046630445.1 of Rutidosis leptorrhynchoides. Classification (NCBI taxonomy): domain Eukaryota; kingdom Viridiplantae; phylum Streptophyta; class Magnoliopsida; order Asterales; family Asteraceae; genus Rutidosis; species Rutidosis leptorrhynchoides. The sequence goes on from NC_092339.1 coordinate 237,377,003, forward strand.
TTATCGGCGAATCTATCCGGAACACCATTTTCAGCCTCATTTCCAGAGTATCGTGTCACGATTATATACAATCTCAGATTCTAGAGCTTATTCATTCACTCATTCTGACCGACAATCACCCTGGAGTAATAGAATAAGTCAACGAACTTCGCGCTCGAATAATCAATTTGGAGAATATGGTGCAACATTTACTAGCTTCAGTAACATCACCGGCGCCAACAGTACCATCAATAACAGCACCAGTACCATCAACAATCCATGCCTCAACATCTCATTCTGTATCTCGAGTATAATCATCATTCTACGTATCGTTCTACATCATTTATCTTCGTCTGACATGGCGATTATGTAATCTCTAATGTTTTAGAGATTCTATATTCTTGTTCTAAAGGTAAATCAAATGAGTTTAATATCATATTGACTCATTAAATCCATGATTACATGTGAAGAAAATATATATGTATATATATTTTTTTTCATAAAGACTGTAATTAAAAATTCTTTCGTACAAACTGTTAATGGTAAAAATATTTTAACGGGTAGGTAATACCCGAGGAATATTTAGATTTCACATTAATAAATTACATTGTACATTCTTCGAATCTGATTCAACATTCATTTACTATCCTACTTACATCTACAAAGATACGAATCCATTCACCGCAGAACAACCATTTTCATTCAATTTCATATTTGGATTTTGACCTATCAGAATCCAACAAGTGGCATAAATGAAGAAAAACATTGGACAAAATAAAAATTTGTTAGAAACAAACAAATTAACTATAACAAATTCTGTTAAGAAACCACGCTAACAAAATCCTAGCTAACTGTTGAAATGTCCCGTTCTTATTGATTAAAAATGTTCCATATTAATTGATTTCGTTGCGGGTATTTCTTCTTCATCTGATCTTCACACTCCCAGGTGAACTCGGGTCCTCTACGAGCATTCCATCGAACCTTAACAATTGGTATCTTGTTTTGCTTAAGTCTTTTAACCTCACTATCCATTATTTCGACGGGTTCTTCGATGAATTGGAGTTTTTCGTTGATTTGGATTTCATCTAAAGGAATAGTGAGATCTTCTTTAGCAAAACATTTCTTCAAATTCGAGACGTGGAAAGTGTAATGTACAGCCGCGAGTTGTTGAGGTAACTCAAGTCGGTAAGCTATTGGTCCGACACGATCAATAATCTTGAATGGTCCAATATACCTTGGATTTAATTTCCCTCGTTTACCAAATCGAACAACGCCTTTCCAAGGTGCAACTTTAAGCATGACCATCTCTCCAATTTCAAATTCTATATCTTTTCTTTTAATGTCAGCGTAGCTCTTTTGTCGACTTTGGGCGGTTTTCAACCGTTGTTGAATTTGGATGATCTTCTCGGTAGTTTCTTGTATAATCTCCGGACCCGTAATCTGTCTATCCCCCACTTCACTCCAAAAAATCGGAGACCTGCACTTTCTACCATAAAGTGCTTCAAACGGCGCCATCTCAATGCTTGAATGGTAGCTGTTATTGTAGGAAAATTCTGCTAACGGTAGATGTCGATCCCAACTGTTTCCGAAATCAATAACACATGCTCGTAGCATGTCTTCAAGTGTTCGTATCGTCCTTTTGCTCTGCCCATCAGTTTGTGGATGATAGGCAGTACTCATGTCTAGACGAGTTCCTAATGCTTGCTGTAATGTCTGCCAGAATCTTGAAATAAATCTGCCATCCCTATCAGAGATAATAGAGATTGGTATTCCGTGTCTGGAGACGACTTCCTTTAAATACAGTCGTGCTAACTTCTCCATCTTATCATCTTCTCTTATTGGTAGGAAGTGTGCTGATTTGGTGAGACGATCAACTATTACCCAAATAGTATCAAAACCACTTGCAGTCCTTGGCAATTTAGTGATGAAATCCATGGTAATGTTTTCCCATTTCCATTCCGGGATTTCGAGTTGTTGAAGTAGACCTAATGGTTTCTGATGCTCAGCTTTGACCTTAGAATACGTCAAACATTCTCCTACATATTTAGCAACATCGGCTTTCATACCCGACCACCAAAAATGTTTCTTGAGATCCTTGTACATCTTCTCCGTTCCAGGATGTATTGAGTATCTGGTTTTATGAGCTTCTCTAAGTACCATTTCTCTCATATCTCCAAATTTTGGTACCCAAATCCTTTCAGCCCTATACCGGGTTTCGTCTTCCTGAATATTAAGATGCTTCTCCGATCCTTTGGGTATTTCATCCTTTAAATATCCCTCTTTTAAAACTCCTTGTTGTGCCTCCTTTATTTGAGTAGTAAGGTTAGTGTGAATCATTATATTCATAGATTTTACTCGAATGGGTTCTCTGTCCTTTCTGCTCAAGGCGTCGGCTACCACATTTGCCTTCCCCGGGTGGTAACGAATCTCAAAGTCATAATCATTCAACAATTCAATCCACCTACGCTGCCTCATATTCAGTTGTTTCTGATTAAATATGTGTTGAAGACTTTTTTGGTCGGTATATATAATACTTTTGACCCCATATAAGTAGTGCCACCAAGTCTTTAATGCAAAAACAACTACGCCTAATTCCAAATCATGCGTCCTATAATTTTGTTCGTGAATCTTCAATTGTCTAGACGCATACGCAATCACCTTCGTTCGTTGCATTAATACACAACCGAGACCTTGCTTTGACGCGTCACAATAAATCACAAAATCATCATTCCCTTCAGGCAATGACAATATAGGTGCCGTAGTTAGCTTTTTCTTCAATAACTGAAACGCTTTCTCTTGTTCATTATTCCATTCAAATTTCTTCCCTTTATGCGTTAATGCAGTCAAGGGTTTTGCTATTCTGGAAAAGTATTGGATGAACCTTCTGTAGTAACCAGCTAGTCCTAAAAACTGGCGTATGTGTTTCGGAGTTTTCGGGGTTTTCCACTTTTCAACAGTTTCTATCTTTGCCGGATCCACCTTAATACCTTCTTTGTTCACTATGTGACCGAGGAATTGAACTTCTTCCAACCAAAATGCACACTTCGAAAACTTATCGTACAATTCATCCTTCCTCAATACTTCTAACACCTTTCTCAAATGTTCACCGTGTTCTTGGTCATTCTTTGAGTAAATAAGTTTGTCATCAATGAAAACAATGACAAACTTGTCAAGGTATGGTCCACACACTCGGTTCATAAGGTCTATGAACACAGCTGGTGCATTAGTTAAACCAAACGGCATGACCATAAACTCGTAATGACCGTAACGTGTTCTGAAAGCAGTCTTTGGAATATCATCTTCTTTCACCCGCATTTGATGATACCCGGAACGTAAGTCAATCTTTGAATAAACAGACGAGCCTTGTAGTTGATCAAATAAGTCGTCGATTCTCGATAGTGTGTAGCGGTTCTTGATGGTAAGTTTGTTCAACTCTCGGTAGTCGATACACAACCTGAATGTACCATCTTTCTTCTTGACAAACAAAACAGGAGCTCCCCATGGTGATGTGCTTGGTCGAATGAAACCACGCTCTAAAAGTTCTTGTAATTGGCTTTGCAGTTCTTTCATCTCGCTGGGTGCGAGTCTGTAAGGAGCACGAGCTATTGGTGCAGCTCCTGGTACAAGATCTATTTGAAATTCAACGGATCGATGTGGGGGTAATCCCGGTAATTCTTTCGGAAATACATCGGGAAATTCTTTTGCGACGGGAACATCATTGATGCTCTTTTCTTCAGTTTGTACTTTCTCGACGTGTGCTAGAACAGCATAGCAATCTTTTCTTATTAGTTTTTGTGCCTTCAAATTACTAATAAGATGTAGCTTCGTGTTGCCCTTTTCTCCGTACACCATTAAGGGTTTTCCTTTTTCTCGTATAATGCGAATTGCATTTTTGTAACAAACGATCTCTGCTTTCACTTCTTTCAACCAGTCCATACCGATTATCACATCAAAACTCCCTAACTCTACTGGTATCAAATCAATCTTAAATGTTTCGCTAACCAGTTTAATTTCTCGATTCCGACATATAGTATCTGCTGAAATTAATTTACCATTTGCTAATTCGAGTAAAAATTTACTATCCAAAGGCGTCAATGGACAACTAAATTTAGCACAAAAATCTCTACTAATATAGCTTCTATCTGCACCCGAATCAAATAAAACGTAAGCAGATTTATTGTCAATAAGAAACGTACCCTTAACAAGCTCCGGGTCTTCCTGTGACTCTGCCGCATTAATATTGAAAACTCTTCCGCGGCCTTGTCCATTTGTGTTCTCCTGGTTCGGGCAATTTCTAATAATGTGGCCCGGTTTTCCACATTTATAACAAACTACATTGGCATAACTTGCTCCGACACTACTTGCTCCACCATTACTCGTTCCGACACCATTTATTCCTTTCGTTCTATTAACCCCTGGTCCGTAGACCTCACACTTCGCCGCGCTATGACCATTTCTTTTACACTTGTTGCAAAATTTGGTGCAGAACACCGAGTGATACTTTTCACACCTTTGGCATAGCTGCTTCTGATTGTTGTTGTTGTTGTTGTTGTTGTTGTTGTTGTTGGGCCGTTTATTGTAGTTGCGATTGATGTTGTGATTGTTGGGATAATTGTTGCAATTATTGTTGTAATTGCTGTTGTTGTTGTATTGGTGATTCTTATCACCGTTTTCCTCCCACTTTCTTTTGACTTGCTTCACATTGGCCTCTTCAGCAGTCTGTTCTTTAATTCTTTCTTCAATCTGGTTCACTAGTTTGTGAGCCATTCTACATGCCTGTTGTATGGAGGCGGGCTCGTGTGAACTTATATCTTCTTGGATTCTTTCTTGCAATCCTTTCACAAACGCGTCGATCTTCTCTTCCTCATCTTCGAATGCTCCCGGACACAATAGGCACAATTCTATGAATCGTCTTTCGTACGTGGTAATATCAAATCCTTGGGTTCGTAACTCTCTAAGTTCTGTCTTGAGCTTATTGACCTCGGTTCTGGGATGGTAATTCTCGTTCATCAAGTGCTTGAATGCTGACCACGGTAGTGCGTACGCATCGTCTTGTCCCACTTGCTCTAGATAGGTATTCTACCATGTTAACGCAGAACCTGTGAAGGTATGCGTAGCGTACTTCACTTTGTCCTCTTCAGTACACTTACTTATGGCAAACACCGATTCGACCTTCTCGGTCCACCGTTTCAATCCGATCGGTCCTTCGGTTCCATCAAATTCCAAAGGTTTGTAGGCAGTGAATTCTTTGTAGGTGCATCCTACACGGTTTCCTGTACTGCTAGATCCAAAGTTATTGTTGGTATGTAGCGCAGCCTGTACTGCAGCTATGTTTGAAGCTAGAAAAGTACGGAATTCCTCTTCATTCATATTCACGGTGTGTCGAGTAGTCGGTGCCATTTCCTTCAAAATAGTCAAATGGAACAAGTTAATCATACAGAATATTAAAAGTAGTTAATAGTATTTCGTAGCATAATATGAACTCATTTATAAAAGCTTTTTCTTCATATTTGCGTTTTATAAGTTTAAATTCGGGTAGTACCTACCCGTTAATTTCATACTTAGTAGCTAATATACAATTCAACTACTACAATTCTATATGAAAAACTGATTATAATAATATTTCGCGTTGAAACTTTTACACAATATTTTACAAACTTACAATACCGCTTATTTTACATATAGCATGAAATATAGCACACAATAAATTTGATACAAGATGGTTGTGAAGATAATTCTAGCTAGTACACAAGTCGTTCAGCAAAGGCAATAAAGACACGTAATTCATACGTCCAGAAACAACTCATGCATTCTGGTTTTTCTAGGATTACTTCCCATCCTTGGTCTTGTGGAACATAACCGTTATGGCCGTTGATAAGACAGCGTGTTGTAACGTCGTCAAAGGAACGAGGGTTATGTAATGTCCAACAGTCCCATAACAATCTAAAAACCTCATTTCTTACCCCAATTACCGACTCCGTCACTTGTGGGAACGTTTTGTTTAATAGATGTAGCCCGATGTTCTTGTTCTTACTTTAGTGAGAAGCGAACATTACTAATCCGTAAGCATAACATGCTTCTTTATGTTGCATGTTAGCCGGTTTTTCTAAATCACGAAGTCCAATATTCGGATATATTGAGTCAAAATAATTTCTTAACCCATTGCGTAAAATAGCATTTGGGTTCCCCGCAATATATGCGTCAAAGTAAACACATCATAACTTATGGATTTCCCAATGTGATATCCCCCATCTTTCGAAAGAAAACCTTTTATAAACCAAGGCATTCTTGGAACGTTCTTCGAATGTCTTACAAACTGATCTCGCCTTAAATAGTTGTGCTGAAGAATTCTGACCGACTCTAGACAAGATTTTATCAATCATGTCTCCGGGTAGGTCTCTTAAAATATTGGGTTGTCTATCCATTTTGTGTTTTTATACTGTAAAATAGACAAGAGTTAGATTCATAAAAAAAATACTTATTAATACAAGCAATTTTTACATATATCATAAAGCATAAGCACACTATATTACATATATTACACCACACGAATACAACTATCTTATTCCGACTCGCTTGTTTCTTCTTCTTCGGTTTTGGTTCGTTTTGCCAAGTTTCTAGGGATATATGATGTTCCCCTAATATGAGCCGTCGTTTTCCACATTGGTTTAGAAAAACCTGGTGGTTTAGAGGTTCCCGGGTCATTGTTACAACTTAAGGACTTCGGGGGTTGACGATACATATAAAGTTCATCGGGGTTGGAATTAGATTTCTCTATTTTTATGCCCTTTCCCTTATTATTTTCTTTTGCCTTTTTAAATTCAGTTGGGGTAATTTCTATTACATCATCGGAATTCTCGTCGGAATCCGATTCATCGGAGAATTGGTAATCCTCCCAATATTTTGCTTCTTTGGCGGAAACACCATTGACCATAATTAACCTTGGTCGGTTGGTTGAGGATTTTCTTTTACTTAACCGTTTTATTATTTACCCCCACCAGTTCTATTTCTTCATCCGGTTCCGATTCTTCTTCCGGTTCCGACTCTTCTTCCGGTTCCTCTTCGGGAACTTGTGAATCAGTCCACGAATCATTCCAATTTACATTTGACTGTTCATTATTATTATGTGAGTCAATAGGACTTGTTCTAGAGGTAGACATCTATCACATAATATCAAACGCGTTAAGAGATTAATATATCACATAATATTCACATGTTAAAAATATATAGTTTCCAACTAAATTTGTTAAGCAATCATTTTTCAAGTAAACACGGTCGAAGTTCAGACACACTAATGCATCCTAACAAACTCGATAAGACACACTAATGCAAAATTCTGGTTCTCTATGACCAACGCTCGGATACCAACTGAAATGTCCCGTTCTTATTGATTAAAAACGTTCCATATTAATTGATTTCGTTGCGAGGTTTTGACCTCTATATGAGACGTTTTTCAAAGACTGCATTCATTTTAAAACAAACCATAACCTTTATTTCATCAATAAAGGTTTAAAAAGCTTTACGTAGATTATCAAATAATGATAATCTAAAATATCCTGTTTACACACGAACATTACATAATGGTTTACAATACAAATATGTTACAACAAAATAAGTTTCTTGAATGCAGTTTTTAAACAATATCATACAAGCATGGACTCCAAATCTCGTCCTTATTTAAGTATGCGACAGCGGAAGCTCTTAATAATCACCTGAGAATAAACATGCTTAAAACGTCAACAAAAATGTTGGTGAGTTATAGGTTTAACCTATATATATCAAATCATAATAATAGACCACAAGATTTCATATTTCAATACACATCCCATACATAGAGATAAAAATCATTCATATGGTGAACACCTGGTAACCGACATTAACAAGATGCATATATAAGAATATCCCCATCATTCCGGGACACCCTTCCGATATGATATAAATTTCGAAGTACTAAAGCATCCGGTACTTTGGATGGGGTTTGTTAGGCCCAATAGATCTATCTTTAGGATTCGCGTCAATTAGGATGTCTGTTCCCTAATTCTTAGATTACCAGACTTAATAAAAAGGGGCATATTCGATTTCGATAATTCAACCATAGAATGTAGTTTCACGTACTTGTGTCTATTTTGTAAATCATTTATAAAACCTGCATGTATTCTCATCCCAAAAATATTAGATTTTAAAAGTGGGACTATAACTCACTTTCACAGATTTTTACTTCGTCGGGAAGTAAGACTTGGCCACTGGTTGATTCACGAACCTATAACAATATATACATATATATCAAAGTATGTTCAAAATATATTTACAACACTTTTAATATATTTTGATGTTTTAAGTTTATTAGGTCAGCTGTCCTCGTTAGTAACCTACAACTAGTTCTCCACAGTTAGATGTACAGAAATAAATCGATAAATATTATCTTGAATCAATCCACGACCCAGTGTATACGTATCTCAGTATTGATCACAACTCAAACTATATATATTTTAGAATCAACCTCAACCCTGTATAGCTAACTCCAACATTCACATATAGAGTGTCTATGGTTGTTCCGAAATATATATAGATGTGTCGACATGATAGGTCGAAACATTGTATACGTGTCTATCGTATCTCAAGATTACATAATATACAATACAAGTTGATTAAGTTATGGTTGGAATAGATTTGTTACCAATTTTCACGTAGCTAAAATGAGAAAAATTATCCAATCTTGTTTTACCCATAACTTCTTCATTTTAAATCCGTTTTGAGTGAATTAAATTGCTATGGTTTCATATTGAACTCTATTTTATGAATCTAAACAGAAAAAGTATAGGTTTATAGTCGGAAAAATAAGTTACAAGTCATTTTTGTAAAGGTAGTCATTTCAGTCGAAAGAACGACTTCTAGATGACCATTTTAGAAAATATACTTCCACTTTGAGTTTAACCATAATTTTTGGATATAGTTTCATGTTCATAATAAAAATCATTTTCTCAGAATAAAAACTTTTAAATCAAATTTTATCATAGTTTTTAATTAACTAACCCAAAACAGCCCGCGGTGTTACTACGATGGCGTAAATCCGGTTTTACGGTGTTTTTCGTGTTTCCAGGTTTTAAATCATTAAGTTAGCATATCATATAGATATAGAACATGTGTTTAGTTGATTTTAAAAGTCAATTTAGAAGGATTAACTTTTGTTTGCGAACAAGTTTAGAATTAACTAAACTATGTTCTAGTGATTACAAGTTTAAACCTTCGAATAAGATAGCTTTATATGTATGAATCGAATGATGTTATGAACATCATTACTACCTTAAGTTCCTTGGATAAACCTACTGGAAAAGAGAAAAATGGATCTAGCTTCAACGGATCCTTGGATGGCTCGAAGTTCTTGAAGCAGAATCATGACACGAAAACAAGTTCAAGTAAGATCATCACTTGAAATACGATTGTTATAGTTATAGAAATTGAACCAAAGTTTGAATATGATTATTACCTTGTATTAGAATGATAACCTACTGTAAGAAACAAAGATTTCTTGAGGTTGGATGATCACCTTACAAGATTAGAAGTGAGCTAGCAAACTTGAAAGTATTCTTGATTTTATGTAACTAGAACTTGTAGAATATATGAAGAACACTTAGAACTTGAAGATAGAACTTGAGAGAGATCAATTAGATGAAGAAAATTGAAGAATGAAAGTGTTTGTAGGTGTTTTTGGTCGTTGGTGTATGGATTAGATATAAAGGATATGTAATTTTGTTTTCATGTAAATAAGTCATGAATGATTACTCATATTTTTGTAATTTTATGAGATATTTCATGCTAGTTGCCAAATGATGGTTCCCACATGTGTTAGGTGACTCAAATGGGCTACTAATAGCTGATCATTGGAGTGTATATACCAATAGTACATACATCTAAAAGCTGTGTATTGTACGAGTACGAATACGGGTGCATACGAGTAGAATTGTTGATGAAACTAAACGAGGATGTAATTGTAAGCATTTTTGTTAAGTAGACATATTTTGATAAGTGTATTGAAGTCTTTCAAAAGTGTATAAATACATATTAAAACACTACATGTATATACATTTTAACTGAGTCGTTAAGTCATCGTTAGTCATTACATGTAAGTGTTGTTTTGAAACCTTTAGGTTAACGATCTTGTTAAATGTTGTTAACCCAATGTTTATAATATCAAAAGAGATTTTAAATTATTATATTATCATGATATTATCATGTATGAATATCTCTTAATATGATATATCCATTAAATGTCTTTACAACGATAATCGTTACATATATGTCTCGTTTAAAAATCATTAAGTTAGTAGTCTTGTTTTTACATATGTAGTTCATTGTTAATATACTTAATGATATGTTTACTTATCATAGTATCATGTTAACTATATATATTTATATATATCCATATATATGTCATCATATAGTTTTTACAAGTTTTAACGTTCGTGAATCACCGGTCAACTTGGGTGGTCAATTGTCTATATGAAACATATTTCAATTAATCAAGTCTTAACAAGTTTGATTGCTTAACATGTTGGAAACATTTAATCATGTAAATATCAATCTCAATTAATATATATAAACATGGAAAAGTTCGGGTCACTACAACTGTTCCGAGCTAACTGTTAATTCCTTATTACATTTTATTTATCGCAGTTTATTTATCGCAATTTTATTTATCGTCATTTAATTTCTGTTATTTACTTTACGCACTTTATTTATCATCATTTAATTTCTATTATTTATTTTACGCACTTTAAATATCAGAACACGTATACAAGGTTTTGACATATCATATCGACGCATCTATATATATTATTTGGAATAACGATAGACACTCTATATGCAGTAATGATCGAGTTCTCTATATAGGGTTGAGGTTTATTCTACAATAATATATATAGTTTGAGTTGTGATCGAGTCTGAGACATGTATACGGGTCACGATACGTATTAATTAATTCGAATATTATAAAGTAAACTATATATGAATTATTGGACTGTTAACTGTGGACTATCGAATGTGGACTATCAAGATTGGACAATTAAAAATGAATTAAAATATTGATTATAACATATGAAACTAAACAATTCTTCAAGTTTGCCACTTGATTTCATCTTAAACCTCAATTGCATCTTGACGATTCCAATCTGCGTTCAAACCTTTTATGATTCTTGAAAACACCTCAATCGAGAGGATGTACCAACCGCACTTCATCTACAGAAGGAAAGATTTATGCATATAGTTATGCACCTGAAAAACTCTCGAAAACTGAGTAAACATTTAACACATAGCTGTGTTAATCTCTTTAGTGTTATTATTACCCAACATAACTTTGCAATCCCTTTCCAAATTAGCCAATTTTGGCACAGCTCCAGCAAGTCAACTTTGACTTTTCCCTCGGATTAGCTTATTATAACCTTGATATATAAGTTGCCTTTCGTCATCGATACAGGAAAACCGTCTATATCTCAGTACATTAGCAATAAACTTACCAGCAACATCATTGATCTTTGACTTTATGAAAATTATTATATTCATTGAAATCCTATCACCTACTCATCTGCTTCTGATAACAAGAATTGCCGTACCAAACACCGAGAATCAGCAACCAATATTTTGAAATCTCGCAGCATATCTACATCAACAGTTATATGTAAACATATAACATTTATCTCTTAGAATTATGATATTCTATTCTGAAATTTTGAAAAGCACCCAGTCTACAAATCACTACCACAAATTCTGAAAAAGCTGAATACAGCGGCAAAAACTGTACACGACCTTAACCGTTGAAAGTTTGATGATAAAGAATGGAGTATTGGAAACACTCAATTGAAAATTTAGTACCGAAAAGCGGATTATGCGAAACTATGAAGGAAACCGTGGACAAATCACAAAGAATAAGTTTGACTTCAAAGAATCCAAAAGATTCAATGCCTGCTGAAGTCTTTAGCGAATATCTTGCTCCTTACTCTAAACCCATGCGGACAATAGTCTCCATCATCCTCTGATCTTAGATATTCAAAGATATTATCGTATCTTTCATTATAAATATCCTCCATATTTCTGAAGATATTTTCATAACTATTCTTATCTGAAATCATTAATCTCTTCGCGCTACCAGTGTTATATCATATAGAAACTGTTAGTTTCTATATTCTGTAAACTTTCGAATTTAAAATATGAATGTTATTGAAGTAATGTTGGGAACTGATGCATGAGTTAGTATAATATAATGACACTTGATCAACGTGATTATATTACAGTAAGTCATGCTGAGTTTCTAAATGGAACATGATGATTCATAGATTATAACGTCATCATGTGTCATGTTACATAACTCTTTCATTTTAATTAACTTCTGAACATATCAAGAAAATATATTCTTGATAGTTCTATTCTCAGTGATTCTGGTAATTTGACAAATCAGATCGTGCTATTACGTTCTTTCTCGTTTAGAACATTAAGTTCATTCGAAACTCCATACCTATGAATTCTGAACCATTATTTGCGAAAAGAAAACAAAAGCATGAGGCTCCGAAATAGAAAGGTGGTATAAATTGCAGCAAAAAGAGAGAGCATTAAATGTGAATGACGATAATTATAGAAGACGGAAGCGGGGACATCGAAATAAAAGTTAAGATATAAAACCCAACAACAACGTAGAAATTACAAACCGTGTATATCAATGTTTATCACAACATAAAGACACGGGAAAATTAGAAACACTATAACCCCAAGTGCGAAGTAGAAGAAAGCAGATTCCTCCAGCGGAAGTTGGAAAAGGAGAATGATTGTTGCAAAAGTAAGGATAAGGACAAGAATTAGAACTGGATTAAGCATTTTCACAATCTTTTGGATGTATGAACTAAGAAAGAAAGTATAGGAATGGTGAGAAAAATGGAACGAAAGAGCTTAATTTATATTGGAAATATCAGACAGAGTAATCGAAGAAAATCACCGTATTTAATTATAGAGATCTAAATTTCATTATTCGCCGAAGAACCAAATCTGTTAGATTTCGAAGATCTTCTCGAAATCCCTTGAATTCCGGAATTCAACCGAGACAACGTCAAAAGTTAAGACGCACCTTATTTTCTAAATTCAACCCTGACTACGTCAAAAGTTAAATCTCTATCTCAATCTTTTGTGATAACTTCATTCGTATTCTTCGAATAATCAAATTGTTTTATCCATATTACTCAATAATGATAAAACTCTACTTATCAACTCACGTTTGTCATGAAAACATTTTTATTGTTAGCCATGACCACCTCACTCAAATTTCGGGACGAAATTTCTTTAACGGGTAGGTACTGTGATGACCCGGGAATTTCTGACTAAATTTAAACTTAATCTTTATATGATTTCGACACGATAAACAAAGTCTGTAATGTTGAGTCTCAGAATTTTTTTTAAACTATTCACATGGATAACCATTACCCTTCGACTGTTACCGACGATTCACGAATAATTGCTTGTAAATAATTATGTATATATATGAGATAAATATAAATACATGTATATATATATATATATATATCATGTTTTGAATTAATTATACTTTAATTAATTGGAATTTAAAATGTAAAATAATACTTAGAATAATTAACCTATTATTAAAACAAATATATATATAAATATATAAATATATATGTTATTATGAATCCATATATGATTTCTATTGAAATTATATAAAATATATAAATACTAACAATTCAGTAACAATCATCACATAAAATAATATTACATAAATAGTATTATATTTAATTACAAGTTTGAAAAATAATTGTTATATTAATGTTATTATCATATTTATTAGTAATCAAATTATTAATAGTAATATTAATAAATTTATTATTATTATTAGAATTATTGATATTATTATCATCATTATTAATTGCATTATTATGATTATTATTATATAATTATTATTAGTAATAATATATATTTATTTATTTAATAATACCAATTATATGTAAACGTATATCTATAATCAGAATCCATTTCCCATCTTAATCCAACTCTAACAAATTTTGTCTCCTGTCTCTCAAAAATGATAAACATCCCAATTCAATCGTACAATCACAATCTAACAATATTTTGTTTATTATTTTTCGTACTGAACAAAAGGATCTTTTGTTGATTAAATTAATTTAAAGCCAAGACTTTAAACAACAGGTGATTTCACTGCTTTAGGACGATCTCTAAATTCCAAAATCTGTTTGCTGTCACTTCTTCTTTTCTTAATTTTCCCTCTGATTGAAAATATTGTAGACCACCTATCTACCTATCTGTATTTAACAAACGAATTATTCAAAGGATATCGATCAATTCATTCAAGTTCTTTCATCTCCCTCTTTATTTCTTTCTTTCTTTTTATGAATTATCAAACCCATATTATCACCATTCTTGTCGATCAAACCTACAAAACCTCACCACAATCACCTTTCATCATCTTTGAGTGTGTTTCGGTATGATGTTGCAACCACATCTACAATCATCTATTGTCCTTCTGTTGTTAGCCGAACCAAAGCAACAACACCCATCACTAACCTCCACGAACACCACTTAAGCCTTCATCCTCGAGAAAACCCTCACTTTCCTCTCTCTCTTCAATCGTGAACTACTACTGCTATTGATGACCATAACCTGCAAACCTTCGGATTATTGATATTATTCGAAGCCACAATATAACCAAACACCACACATACCATCGACCCAAAAACACCACCATCATCCCACGCTTTCTTTGCCTACTGCTGCTCAGGTATTTTTTTTTCTTTTCTTTTAACTCACCTACACACAATAGATAAATGATGCTGTTATGACCATAATTACATCATATATAATCGTAGTAGGGCCACACTCAATCAATCATCCACTAGTCTACAAATCGCTTTATACAAAAGTTTATGTTGACAAACGGTGTTCAAGTTGGTGTTTTTTTTTTTTGGCCGACACAAATTAATAAAGAGAACCCACTTGATTTATGTATGATATATTATTGTTGCTGTTAATGATGAAACGCCTTTAGCAACTTTCTTTTTCTTTTGATTCCATCGAACTAAGCATGGATGGACTGCTATATGCTAATAGGCCGAGTTTTATATAGTTGTTGGGCCATCAACCAACCGTTTAGGTCACGAAAACCCATTATAATATGAACTTGCTGCTATTCGACTTCCTTCACGTCACCACTCTTTCAATATCTCTTGATTAAAATTCAACTTACAACATCATCTTAAATAAACCATTGTTTCTCGCATTACTTCTGACTCTATTCCAAACAAATAACACGAGTGTTAATAGTGATAATTGCTGATGATATGATGGTAATTCGATTTGCATGATGATGAATTAGGCGTGTGATGATAACAATAATAATAATATGATTATGATACATAATTATGGTATACGAGGACGAATTGATAACATGAATGGTGATAGATTGGATAACGATGATGATGATAATTATGATAGATAGATGATGATGATAAATGTTAATAGTGACCGAGAAAAATAAGATGTAGACCCGTTATTTCCTTTCTTATTCCTGCTACGAATCCCTTGAGTTTTTCTGTTTCAATTGAGCAGCAAATCAAACCCATGAAACCCTTAAGTTGTTAATTGGGCTTAGTTAAATGTTGGGTTCCCTAAAACGGGTTAAAGACTTTGGGTTACGAGTTAATAAAGAAAAACAGAATTGGTGGAGTGGTTTGTGGTGTTAACGAAGATGCGAGAGGTCGCGGGTTTGAACCCGGGTGCGAGCAGTTATTTTTATTAAAGCCTTTTAAGGTAGCTTTTATTACTATTATTATCATTATTTTGATTATTATTTATGTGATTATCATTACTAATGTGATTACTATGATTATTATTATTTTTATTGATATTTTTATTATTATTATTATTATTACTATTATTATTAGTATGACACTTATTATTATTATTATTAATATTAACATTGTTATGAATAATTAAAACCATTATTATTATTATTATTATTATTATTTTTATTATTATTATTATTATTATTATTATTATTATTATTATTATTATTATTATTATATTATTATTATTATTATTATTATTATTATTATTATTATTATTATTATTATTATTATTATTATTATTATTATTATTATTATTATTATTATTATTATTATTATTATTATTACTATTATTATTATTATTATCATTATCATCATAATTAGTATTATTTTTATCATTGTTATTATTAGTATTATTAATATATCAAATGAAGATTTGCTATATAAAAATATATTTATGACATAAAAACCTAACCCTATTAATACCTTTGTAATAAATATTAATTATCTATATAAAGATAAATATATCTAATTAAGTTATTAATAAAACATAATAACAAATAGAACCACTAATAATATATAATTGTTCGATTACCATTACATGTATTAATATACATGATTGAATATAGGTTCGTGAATCCGAGGCCAACCCTGCATTGTTCAATTTAGTCATATGTATTTTTACTACAAAATACAGTATGGTGAGTTTCTTTTGCTTTTTACCCTTTACATTTTTGGGCTGAGAATACATGCGCAACTTTTATAACTGTTTTACGAAATAGACACAAATACCTTAACCGCATTCTATGATAGAATTATCTGGGATTCGGGTTGATTATTATGACACGCATAACCCCCAGTTTCTGTTAGAGCGTATGAGCTCCCGAGCCGAGTGGATGGTTTATTATTTATGACATTTTGGCACCGGTTGTCCTATATTTTATAAACATGTGTTCAGCCGTGGGGTGTAAAGACCGGCACAGAGGTTCTATATTTTGAAGGAACATGTATTCAGCCGTGGGGTGTAAAGACCGGCACAGAGGTTCTATATTTTGAAGGCACATGTATTCAGCCGTGGGGTGAAACACCGGCACAGATGGTTACTATTGTATTTTGAATCCTCACCAGGTGTTCTTCATATGAAAGATTTTGTTTTTGTGCAGTTGGAATGGGATTTCTGCACATTTTATAATATTTAAAATCTTGTGGTCTATTAAAATGATGAAAATGAAATGATTACTATAAACTAATGAACTCACCAACCTTTTGGTTGACACTTGAAAGCATGTTTATTCTCAGGTTTGAAAGAAATCTTCCGCTATGCATTAGCTCATTTTAAGGATATTACTTGGAGTCATTCATGACATATTTCAAAAGACGTTGCATTCAAGTCATTGAAGTTCATTAGAGATTATTATTAAGTAAATGACAGATTAGGTCATTTACAGTTTGGATATTATGAAATGGTATGCATACCTGTCAACTTTCGATGAAATGAAAGTTTGTCTTTTAAAAACGAATGCAATGTTTGTAAAATGTATCATTTAGAGGTCAAGTACCTCGCGATGTAATCAACTATTATGAATCGTTTATAATCGATATGGACTTCGTTCGGATGGATTAGGATGGGGCATTTCACCAATGATCAGCTCTTAGCAGCCCATGTGAGTCACCTAACACATGTGGGAACCATCATTTGGCAACTAGCATGAAATATCTCATAAAATTACAAAAATATGAGTAATCATTCATGACTTATTTACATGAAAGCAAAATTACATATCCTTTATATCTAATCCATACACCAACGACCAAAAACACCTACAAACACTTTCATTCTTCAATTTTCTTCATCTAATTGATCTCTCTCAAGTTCTATCTTCAAGTTCTAAGTGTCCTTCATAAATTCCAAAAGTTCTAGTTTCATAAAATCAAGAATACTTCCAAGATTGCAAGTTTACTTCCAAGTTTTCTAAATCCATTCCAAATAATCATCCAAGATCAAGAAACCTTTGTTACTTATAGTAGGTTATCTTTCTAATACAAGGTAATAATCATATTCAAACTTAAATTCAATTTCTATAACTATAACAATCTTATTTCGAGTGGAAATCTTACTTGAAATTGTTTTCGTGTCATGATTCTGCTTCAAGAACTTTCAAGCCATCCAAGGATCCTTTGAAGCTAGATCCATTTTTCTCATTTCAGTAGGTTTATCCAAGGAACTTGAGATAGTAATGATGTTCATAACATCATTCGATTCATACATAAAAAGCTGTCTTATTCAACGTTATAAACTTGTAATCACTAGAACATAGTTTAGTTAATTCTAAACTTGTTCGCAAATAAAGTTAATACTTCTAACTAGACTTTTAAAATCAAGTAAATGCATGTTATACATCTATATGATATGTTAACTTAATGATTTAAAACCCGGAAACACGATAAACACCATAAAACTGGATATACGCCGTCGTAGTAAAATCGGGAGCTGTTTTGGTTGGGATAAGTAAAAGCTAAGAAGAACTTTGATTTAAAAGCTATACTTCTGGAAAAATTATTTTTCTTATGAACATGAAACTATATCCAAAAATTATGGTTAAACTCAAAGTGAAAGTATGTTTTTCAAAATGATCATCAAGATGTCGTTCTTTCGACGGAAATGACTACCTCTTTGAAAAATGACTTGTAACTTGTATTTCCAACTATAAACTTATAATTTTTCTATTTAGGTTCATAAAGTTAAGTTGAATACGAAACCGTGGCCACTTGAATCACTCAAAACGGATTAGAAACGAAGAAATGGCGAGTAAAACAAGATTGATAAAAACTACTCATTTTACCTACGTGAAAGTTAGTAATAAATCTATTCCAACCATAACCTAATCAACTTATATTGTATATTATGTAATCTTGAGATACCATAGACACGTATACAATGTTTCGACCTATCATGTTGACCCATCTATATATATATATTGCGGAACAACCATAGACACTCTATATGTGAATGTTGGAGTTAGCTATACATGGTTGAGGTTGATTCCAAAATATATATATAGTTTGAGTTGTGATCAATACTGAGATACGTATACACTGGGTTGTGGATTGATTCAAGATAATATTTATCGATTTATTTCTGTACATCTAACTGTGGATAACTAGTTGTAGGTTACTAACAAGGACATCTGACTTAATAAACTTAAAACATCAAAATATATTAAAAGTATTGTAAATATATTTTGAAAATACTTTGATATATATGTATATATTGTTATAGGTTCGTGAATCAACCAGTGGCCAAGTCTTACTTCCCGATGAAATAAAAATCTGTGAAAGTGAGTTATAGTCCCACTTTTAAAATCTAATATTTTTGGGATGAGAATACATGCAGGTTTTATAAATGATTTACAAAATAGACACAAGTACGTGAAACTACATTATATGGTTGAATTATCGAAATCGAATATGCCCCTTTTTATTAAGTCTGGTAATCTAAGAATTAGGGAACAGACACCCTAATTGACGCGAATCCTAAAGATAGATCTATTGGGCCTAACAAACCCCATCCAAAGTACCGGATGCTTTAGTACTTCGAAATTTATATCATATCCGAAGGGTGTTCCGGAATGATGGGGATATTCTTATATATGCATCTTGTTAATGTCGGTTACCAGGTGTTCACCATATGAATGATTTTTATCTCTATGTATGGGATGTGTATTGAAATATGAAATCTTGTGGTCTATTGTTACGATTTGATATATATAGGTTAAACCTATAACTCACCAACATTTTTGTTGAAGTTTAAAGCATGTTTATTCTCAGGTGAATACTAAGAGCTTCCACGGTTGCATACTAAAATAAGGACAAGATTTGGAGTCCATGTTTGTATGATATTGTGTAAAAACTGCATTCAAGAAACTGATTTCGATGTAACATATTTGTATTGTAAACCATTATGTAATGGTCGTGTGTAAACAGGATATTTTAGATTATCATTATTTGATAATCTATGTAAAGCTTTTTAAACCTTTATTTATGAAATAAAGGTTATGGTTTGTTTTAAAAATGAATGCAGTCTTTGAAAAAACGTCTCATATAGAGGTCAAAACCTCGCAACGAAATCAATTAATATGGAACATTTTTAATCAATAAGAACGGGACATTTCAGTTGGTATCCGAGCGTTGGTCTTAGAGAACCAGAATCTTGCATTAGTGTGTCTTATCGAGTTTATTAGGATGCATTAGTGAGTCTGGACTTCGACCGTGTTTACTTGAAAAATGATTGCTTAACAAATTTTGTTGGAAACTATATATTTTTAACATGTGAATATTATGTGATATATTAATCTCTTAACGTGTTTGATATTATGTGATAGATGTCTACCTCTAATACAAGTCCCATTGACTCACCTAATAATAATGAAGAGTCAAATGTAATTTGGAATGATTCGTGGACTGATTCACAAGTTCCCGAAGAGGAACCGGAAGAAGAATCAGAACTGAAAGAAGAATCGGAACCGGAGGAGGAGGAACCGGAAGAAGAAATAGAACCGGTGGGGTAAATAATAAAACGGTTAAGTAAAAGAAAATCCTCAACCAACCAACCAAGGTTAATTATGGTCAACGGTGTTTCCGCCAAGGAAGCAAAATATTGGGAGGATTACCAATTCTCCGATGAATCGAATCCCGACTAGGATTCCGATGATGTTATAGAAATTACCCCAACTGAATTTAAAAAGGCAAAAGAGAACAATAAGGGAAAGGGCATAAAAATAGAGAAATCTGATTCCAATGCCGATGAACTTTATATGTATCGTCAACACCCGTATTTCTTAAGTTGTAACAATAACCCAGGAACCTCTAAACCACCAGGTTTTTCTAGACCAATGTGGAAAACGACGGCTCGTATTAGGGGAACATAATATATCCCTAAAAACTTAGCAAAAAGAACCAAGTTCGAAAAAGAAGAAACTAGTGAGTCGGAATAAGATAGTTGTATTTGTGCGGTGTAATATATGTAATATAGTGTGCTTATGCTTTACGATATATGTAAAAATTGCTTGTATTAATAAGTACCTTTTATGAATCTAACTCTTGTCTATTTTACAGTATAAAAACACAAAATGGATAGACAACCCAATATTTTAGAAGACTTACCCGGAGACATGATTGATGAAATCTTGTCTAGAGTCGGTCAGAATTCGTCGGCACAACTATTTATTGCAAAATCAGTTTGTAAGACATTCAAAGAATGTTCCAAGAATGCCTTGGTTTATAAAAGGCTTTCGTTTGAAAGATGGGGGATATCACATTGGGAAACCCATAAGTTACGATGTGTTTACCTTGACGCATATATTACGGGGAACCCAAATGCTATTTTACGCAACGGGTTAAGAAATTATTTTGACTCAATGTATCCAAAAATAGGACTTCATGATTTAGAAAAAGCGGCTAACATGCAACATAAAGAAGCATGTTATGCTTACGGGTTAGTAATGTTCGCTTCTCACCAAAGTGAGAAAAAGAACATCGGGCTACAACTATTAAACAAAACGTTCCCACAAGTGACGGAGTCGGTAATTGGGGTAAAAAATGAGGTTTTTAGGTTATTACGAGATTGTTGGTCGTTACGTAACCTTCGTCCTTTTGACGACGTTACAACACGTTGTCATACTATCGGTAACAACGGTTACGTTCCACAAGACCAAGGATGAGAAGTGGTATTAGTAAAACCAGAATGCATGACTTGTTTCTGGAGGTATGAATTACGTGTCTTTGTTGCATTTGCTGAACGCCTTATTTATTAACTAGAATTATCTTCGCAACTACTTTGTATCAAAGTTTTATGTGCTATATTTCATGCTATATGTAAAATAGCGGTATTGTAAGTTTGCAAGTTATTGTATAAAGGTTTGAATATGATATATATATTTTTTTTGTGAGTAGTTTTTCATATAGAATTGTAGTAGTTGAAATGGTATGTTTGCTACTAAGTATGAACTTAACGGGTAGGTACTACCCGAATTAAAGAGTATAAAACGCTAATATGAAGAAAGAGCTTTTATAAATAAGTTCATATTACGCTAAGAAATACTATTGACTACTCTTGATATTCTATATGATTAACTCGTTTCATTTGACTATTTTGAAGGAAATGGCACCGACTACTCGACACACCTTGAATATGAGTGAAGAGGAATTTTGTGCCTTTCTTGCTTCAAACATAGCCGCAGTACAGGCCGCGCTACATACCAACAATAACCTTGGATCTAGCAGTACAGGAAATCGTGTAGGATGCACCTACAAAGAATTCACTGCCTGCAAACCTTTGGAATTTGATGGAACTGAAGGACCGATCGGATTGAAACGGTGGACCGAGAAGGTCGAATCGATGTTTGCCATAAGTAAGTGTACTGAAGAGGAAAAAGTGAAGTACACTACGCATACCTTCACAGGTTCTGCGTTAACATGGTGGAATACCTTTCTAGAGCAAGTGGGACAAGATGATGCTTACGCACTACCGTGGTCAGCATTCAAGCACTTGATGAACGAGAAGTACTGTCCCAAAACCGAGGTCAATAAGCTCAAGACAGAACTTAGAGGGTTACGAACCCAAGGATTTGATATTACCACGTACGAAAGACGATTCACAGAATTATGCCTATTGCGTCCGGGAGCGTTCGAAAATGAGGAAGAGAATATCGACGTGTTTGTGAAAGGATTACCGGAAAGAATCCACGAAGATATTAGTTCACACGAGCCCGCCTCCATACAACATGCATGTAGAATGGCTCACAAACTAGTGAACCAGATTAAAGAAAGAATTAAAGAACAGACTGCTGAAGAGGCCAATGTGAAGCAAATCAAAAGAAAGTGGGAGGAAAACGGTGATAAGAATCACCAATACAACAACAACAACAACAACTACAACAATAATCGCAACAACTATCCTAACAATCGCAACATCAATCGCAATTACAACAAACGGCCCAACAACAACAACAACAACAACAACAACAATAACAGCAACTACAACAATCATCTTAACAACAATAATAACCGCAACAACAACAACAATCAGAAGCAGCTATGCCAAAGGTGTGAAAAGTATCACTCGGGGTTCTGCACCAAATTTTGCAACAACTGTAAAAGAAATGGTCATAGCGCGGCGAAGTGTGAGGTCTACGGACCAGGGGTTAACAGAACGAAAGGAACAAATGGTGTCGGAACGAGTAATGGCGGAGCAAGTAGTGTCAGAGCAAGTTATGCCAATGTAGTTTGTTATAAATGTGGAAAACCGGGCCACATTATTAGAAATTGCCCGAACCAGGAGAACACGAATGGACAAGGCCGCAGAAGAGTTTTCAATATTAATGCGGCAGAGGCACAGGAAGACCCGGAGCTTGTTACGGGTATGTTTCTTATTGACAATAAATCTGCTTATGTTTTATTTGATTCTGGTGCGGATAGAAGCTATATGATTAGAGATTTTTGTGCTAAATTAAGTTGTCCATTGATGACTTCGGATAGTAAATTTTTATTCGAATTAGCAAATGGTAAATTAATTTCAGCAGATAATATATGTCAGAATCGAGAAATTAAACTGGTTAGCGAAACATTTAAGATTGACTTGATACCAGTAGAGTTAGGGAGTTTTGATGTGATAATCGGTATGGACTGGTTGAAAGAAGTGAAAGCAGAGATCGTTTGATACAAAAATGCAATTCGCATTATACGAGAAAAAGGAAAACCCTTAATGGTGTACGGAGAAAAGGGCAACACGAAGCTACATCTTATTAGTAATTTGAAGGCACAAAAACTAATAAGAAAAGGTTGCTATGCTGTTCTAGCAAACGTCGAGAAAGTACAAACTGAAGAAAAGAGCATCAATGATGTTTCCGTCGCAAAAGAATTTCCCGATGTATTGTAGTGACCCGAACTTTTCCATGTTTATATATATATTAAATGAAATTGTTATTTACATTATTAAGTGTTTCCAACATGTTAAGCAATCAAACTTGTTAAGACTTGATTAATTGAAATAGGTTTCATATAGACAATTGACCTCCCAAGTTGACCGGTGATTCACGAACGTTAAAACTTGTAAAAACTATACGATGACATATATATGGTTATATATATAGTTAACATGATTTTATTATAAGTATGTATCTCATTAGGTATTTTAACAATGAGTTATATACATAAAAATGAGACTATTAATTTAAGAAACTCGAAAACGATATATATAACGATTATCGTTATAACAACGTCTTACTAGGTACATATGAATCATATTAAGATATTGATACACTTGGTTAATTATGTTAAATGATAAGTAAATATATTATTAAGTGTATTAACAATGAAATACATATGTAAAAATAAGACTACTAACTTAATGATTTCGAAACGAGACATATATGTAACGATTATCGTTGTAACGACATTTAACTCTATATATATCATACTAAGATATATTATATATCATAATATCATGATAATATAAAAATTTAACATCTCATTTGTTATAATAAATAATGGGTTAACAACATTCAACAAGATCGTTAACCTAAAGGTTTCAAAACAACATTTACATGTAACGACTAACGATGACTTAACGACTCAGTTAAAATGTATATACATGTAGTGTTTTAATATGTATTCATACACTTTTGAAAGACTTCAAGACACTTATAAAAATACTTCTACTTAACAAAAATGCTTACAATTACATCCTCGTTCAGTTTCATCAACAATTCTACTCGTATGCACCCATATTCGTACTCGTACAATACACAGCTTTTAGATGTATGTACTATTGGTATATACACTCCAATGATCAGCTCTTAGCAGCCCATGTGATTCACCTAACACATGTGGGAACCATCATTTGGCAACTAGCATAAAATATCTCATAAAATTACAAAAATATGAGTAATCATTCATGACTTATTTACATGAAAACAAAATTACATATCCTTTATATCTAATCCATACACCAACGACCAAAAACACCTACAAACACTTTCATTCTTCAATTTTCTTCATCTAATTGATCTCTCTAAAGTTCTATCTTCAAGTTCTAAGTGTTCTTCATAAATTCCAAAAGTTCTAGTTTCATAAAATCAAGAATACTTCCAAGATTGCAAGTTTACTTCCAAGTTTTCTAAATCCATTCCAAGTAATCATCCAAGATCAAGAAACCTTTGTTACTTACAGTAGGTTATCTTTCTAATACAAGGTAATAATCATATTCAAACTTTAATTCAATTTCTATAACTATAACAATCTTATTTCGAGTGGAAATCTTACTTGAAATTGTTTTCGTGTCATGATTCTGCTTCAAGAACTTTCAAGCCATCCAAGGATCCTTTGAAGCTAGATCTATTTTTATCATTTATAGTAGGTTTATCCAAGGAACTTGAGGTAGTAATGATGTTCATAACATCATTCTATTCATACATATAAAGCTATCTTATTCGAAGGTTTAAACTTGTAATCACTAGAACATAGTTTAGTTAATTCTAAACTTGTTCGCAAAAAAAAAGTTAATCCTTCTAACTTGACTTTTAAAATCAACTAAACACATGTTCTATATCTATATGATATGCTAACTTAATGATTTAAAACCTGGAAATACGAAAAACACCGTAAAGCCGGATTTACGCCGTCGTAGTAACACCGCGGGCTATTTTGGGTTAGTTAATTAAAAACTATGATAAACTTTGATTTAAAAGTTGTTATTCTGGGAAAATGATTTTTATTATGAACATGAAACTATATCCAAAAATTATGGTTAAACTCAAAGTGGAAGTATGTTTTCTAAAATGGTCATCTAGACGTCGTTCTTTCGACTGAAATGACTACCTTTACAAAAACGACTTGTAACTTATTTTTCCGACTATATACCTATACTTTTTCTGATTAGATTCATAAAATAGAGTTCAATATGAAACCATAGCAATTTGATTCACTCAAACCGGATTTAAAATGAAGAAGTTATGGGTAAAACAAGATTGGATAATTTTCTCATTTTAGCTACGTGAAAATTGGTAACAAATCTATTCCAACCATAACTTAATCAACTTATATTGTATATTATGTAATCTTGAGATACCATAGACACGTATACAATGTTTCGACCTATCATGTCGACACATCTATATATATTTCGGAACAACCATAGACACTCTATATGTGAATGTTGGTGTTAGCTATACAGGGTTGAGGTTGATTCCAAAATATATATAGTTTGAGTTGTGATCAATACTGAGATATGTATACACTGGGTCGTGGATTGATTCAAGATAATATTTAGCGATTTATTTCTGTACATCTAACTGTGGACAACTAGTTGTAGGTTACTAACAAGGACAGCTGACTTAATAAACTTAAAACATCAAAATATATTAAAAGTGTTGTAAATATATTTTGAATATACTTTGATATATATGTATATATTGTTATAGGTTCGTGAATCAACCAGTGGCCAAGTCTTACTTCCCGACGAAGTAAAAATCTGTGAAAGTGAGTTATAGTCCCACTTTTAAAATCTAATATTTTTGGGATGAGAATACATGCAGGTTTTATAAATGATTTACAAAATAGACACAAGTACGTGAAACTACATTCTATGGTTGAATTATCGAAATCGAATATGCCCCTTTTTATTAAGTCTGGCAATCTAAGAATTAGGGAACAGACACCCTAATTGACTCGAATCCTAAAGATAGATCTAGTGGGCCTAACAAACCCCATCCAAAGTACCGGATGCTTTAGTACTTCGAAATTTATATCATATCCGAAGGGTGTCCCGGAATGATGGGGATATTCTTATATATGCATCTTGTTAATGTCGGTTACCAGGTGTTCACCATATGAATAATTTTTATCTCTATGTATGGGATGTGTATTGAAATATGAAATCTTGTGGTCTATTGTTACGATTTGATATATATAGGTTAAACCTATAACTCACCAACATTTTTGTTGAGGTTTAAAGCATGTTTATTCTCAGGTGAATACTAAGAGCTTCCGCTATTGCATACTAAAATAAGGACAAGATTTTGAGTCCATGTTTGTATGATATTGTGTAAAAACTACATTCAAGAAACTGATTTCGATGTAACATATTTGTATTGTAAACCATTATGTAATGGTCGTGTGTAAACAGGATATTTTAGATTATCATTATTTGATATTCTACGTAAAGCTTTTTAAACCTTTATTTATGAAATAAAGGTTATGGTTTTTTTTAAAAATGAATGCAGTCTTTGAAAAACGTCTCATATAGAGGTCAAAACCTCGCAACGAAATCAATTAATATGGAACGTTTTTAATCAATAAGAACGGGACATTTCATGTATTTCCGAAAGAATTATCGGGATTACCCCCACATCGATCCATTGAATTTCAAATAGATCTTGTACCAGGAGCTGCACCAATAGCTCGTGCTCCTTACAGACTCGCACCCAGCGATATGAAAGAACTGCAAAGCCAATTACAAGAACTTTTAGAGCTTGGTTTCATTCGACCAAGCACATCACCGTGGGGAGCTCCTGTTTTGTTTGTCAAGAAGAAAGATGGTACATTCAGGTTGTGTATCGACTACCGAGAGTTGAACAAACTTACCATCAAGAACCGCTACCCACTACCGAGAATCGACGACTTATTTGATCAACTACAAGGCTCGTCTATTTTTATTCAAAGATTGACTTACATTCTGGGTATCATCAAATGCGGGTGAAAGAAGATGATATTCCAAAGACTGCTTTCAGAACACGTTACGGTCATTACGAGTTGATGGTCATGCCGTTTGGTTTAACTAATGCACCAGCTGTGTTCATGGACCTTATGAACCGAGTGTGTGGACCATACCTTGACAAGTTTGTCATTGTTTTCATTGATGACATACTTATTTACTCAAAGAATGACCAAGACCACGGTGAACATTTGAGAAAGGTGTTAGAAGTATTGAGGAAGGAAGAATTGTACGCTAAATTTTCAAAGTGTGCATTTTGGTTGGAAGAAGTTCAATTCCTCGGTCACATAGTGAACAAAGAAGGTATTAAGGTGGATCCGGCAAAGATAGAAACTGTTGAAAAGTGGGAAACTCCGAAAACTCCGAAACACATACGCCGGTTTTTAGGACTAGCTGGTTACTACAGAAGGTTCATCCAAGACTTTTCCAGAATAGCAAAACCCTTGACTGCATTAACGCATAAAGGGGAGAAATTTGAATGGAAGGATGAACAAGAGAAAGCGTTTCAGTTATTGAAGAAAAAGCAAACTACGGCACCTATATTGTCATTGCCTAAAGGGAATGATGATTTTATGATTTATTGTGACGCATCAAAGCAAGGTATCGGTTGTGTATTAATGCAATGAACGAAGGTAATTGCTTATGCGTCTAGACAATTGAAGATTCACGAACAAAATTATACGATGCATGATTTGGAATTAGGCGTGGTTGTTTTTGCATTAAAGACTTGGAGGCACTACTTATATGGGGTCAAAAGTATTATATATACCGACCACAAAAGTCTTCAACACATATTTAATCAGAAACAACTGAATATGAAGCAGCGTAGGTGGATTGAATTGTTGAATGATTACGACTTTGAGATTCGTTACCACCCGGGGAAGGCAAATGTGGTAGCCGACGCCTTGAGCAGGAAGGACAGAGAACCTATTCGAGTAAAATCTATGAATATAATGATTCACAATAACCTTACTACTCAAATAAAGGAGGCGCAACAAGGAGTTTTAAAAGAGGGAAATTTAAAGGATGAAATACCCAAAGGATCGGAGAAGCATCTTAATATTCGGGAAGACGGAACCCGGTATATGGCTGAAAGGATTTGGGTACCAAAATTTGGAGATATGAGAGAAATGGTACTTAGAGAAGCTCATAAAACCAGATACTCAATACATCCTGGAACGGGAAGATGTACAAGGATCTCAAGAAACATTTTTGGTGGCCGGGTATGAAAGCCGATGTTGCTAAATACGTAGGAGAATGTTTGACGTGTTCTAAGGTCAAAGCTGAGCATCAGAAACCATCAGGTCTACTTCAACAACCCAAAATCCCGGAATGGAAATGGGAAAACATTACCATGGATTTCATCACTAAATTGCCAAGGACTGCAAGTGGTTTTGATACTATTTGGGTAATAGTTGATCGTCTCACCAAATCAGCACACTTCCTGCCAATAAGAGAAGATGACAAGATGGATAAGTTAGCACGACTATATTTGAAGGAAGTCGTCTCCAGACATGGAATACCAATCTCTATTATCTCTGATAGGGATGGCAGATTTATTTCAAGATTCTGGCAGACATTACAGCAAGCATTAGGAACTCATCTAGACATGAGTACTGCCTATAATCCACAAACTGATGGGCAGAGCAAAAGGACGATACAAACACTTGAAGACATGCTACGAGCATGTGTTATTGATTTCGGAAACAGTTGGGATCGACACCTACCGTTAGCAGAATTTTGCTACAATAACAGTTATCATTCTAGTATTGAGATGGTGCCGTTTGAGGCACTTTATGGTAGAAAGGTCAGGTCTCCGATTTGTTAGAATGAAGTGGGGGATAGACAGATTACGGGTCTGGAGATAATACAAGAAACTACCGAGAAAATCAACCAAATTCAACAAAGATTGAAAACCGCCCACAGTCGACAAAAGAGCTACGCGGACAGTAAAAAAAAGATATAGAGTTTGAAATTGGAGAAATGGTCATGCTTAAGGTTTCACCTTGGAAAGGCGTTGTTCGATTTCGTAAACGGGGGAAACTAAATCCAAGGTACATTGGACCATTCAAGATTATAGATCGTGTCGGACCAGTAGCTTACCAACTAGAGCTACCTCAACAACTCGCGACTGTACATAACACTTTCCACGTCTTAAATTTGAAGAAATGTTTTGCTAAAGAAGATCTCACTATTTCGTTGGACGAAATCCAAATCAATGAAAAACTTCAATTCATTGAAGAACCCATCGAAATAATGGATCGTGAGGTTAAGAGACTTAAACAAAACAAGATACCGATTGTTAAGGTTCGATGGAATGCTCGTAGAGGACCCGAGTTCACCTGGGAGCGTGAAGATCAGATGAAGAAGAAATACCCGCATCTATTTCTAGAAGATTCGTCAACACTTTCAACAGCTTAAAATTTCGGGACGAAATTTATTTAACGGGTAGGTACTGTAGTGACCCGAACTTTTTCATGTTTATATATATTAAATGAAATTGATATTTACATGATTAAGTGTTTCCAACATGTTAAGCAATCAAACTTATTAAGACTTGATTAATTGGAATAGGTTTCATATAGACAAATGACCACCCAAGTTGACCGGTGATTCACGAACGTTAAAATTTGTAAAAACTATACGATGAAATATATATGGTTATATATATAGTTATCATGATTTTTTTATAAGTATTTATCTCATTAGGTATTTTAACAATGAGTTATATACATAAAAATGAGACTATTAAATTAAGAAACTCGAAAACTATTTATATAACGATTATCGTTATAACGTCTTACTAGGTACATATTAAGATATTGATACACTTGGTTAATTATGTTAAATGATAAGTAAATATATTATTAAGTGTATTAACAATGAACTACATATGTAAAAATAAGACTACTAACTTAATGATTTTGAAACGAGACATATATGTAACGATTATCATTGTAACGACATTTAATGTATATAGATCATATTAAGAGATATTCGTACATCATAATATCATGATAATATAATAATTTAAAATCTCATTTGATATTATAAACATTGGGTTAACAACATTTAACAAGATCGTTAAGCTAATGGTTTCAAAACAACATTTACATGTAACGACTAACGATGACTTAACGACTCGGTTAAAATGTATATACATGTAGTGTTTTAATATGTATTCATACACTTTTGAAAGACTTTAAGACACTTATCAAAATACTTCTACTTAACAAAAATGCTTACAATTACATCCTCGTTCAGTTTCATCAACAAATCTACTCGTATGCACCCGTATTCGTACTCGTACAATACACAGCTTTTAGATGTATGTACTATTGGTATATACACTCCAATGATCTGCTCTTAGCAGCCCATGTGAGTCGTCTAACACATGTGGGAACCATCATTTGGCAACTAGCATGAAATATCTCATAAAATTACAAAAATATGAGTAATCATTCATGACTTATTTACATGAAAACAAAATTACATATCCTTTATATCTAATCCATATACCAACGACCAAAAACACCTACAAACACTTTCATTCTTCAATTTTATTCATCTAATTGATCTCTCTCAAGTTCTATCTTCAAGTTCTAAGTGTTCTTCATAAATTCCAAAAGTTCTAGTTTCATAAAATCAAGAATACTTCCAAGATTGCAAGTTTACTTCCAAGTTTTCTAAATCCATTCCAAGTAATCATCCAAGATCAAGAAACCTTTGTTACTTACAATAGGTTATCTTTCTAATACAAGGTAATAATCATATTCAAACTTTAATTCAATTTCTATAACTATAACAATCTTATTTCGAGTGGAAATCTTACTTGAAATTGTTTTCGTGTCATGATTCTGTTTAAGAACTTTCAAGCCATCCAAGGATCCTTTGAAGCTAGATCCATTTTTCTCATTTCCAGTAGGTTTATCCAAGGAACTTGAGGTAGTAATGATGTTCATAACATCATTCGATTCATACATAAAAAGCTGTCTTATTCAATGTATAAACTTGTAATCACTAGAACATAGTTTAGTTAATTCTAAACTTGTTCGCAAATAAAGTTAATCCTTCAAACTAGACTTTTAAAATCAACTAAACACATGTTATATATCTATATGATATACTAACTTAATGATTTAAAATCCGGAAACACGATAAACACCATAAAACTGGATATACGCCGTCGTAGTAAAACCGGGGGCTGTTTTGGTTGGGATAATTAAAAGCTAAGAAGAACTTTGATTTAAAAGATATACTTCTGGAAAAATGATTTTTCTTATGAACATGAAACTATATCCAAAAATCATGGTTAAACTCAAAGTGAAAGTATGTTTTTCAAAATGGTCATCAAGATGTCGTTCTTTCGACGGAAATGACTATCTCTTTCAAAAATGACTTGTAACTTGTATTTCTGACTATAAAATTATACTTTTTCTATTTAAATTCATAAAGTTAAGTTTAATACGAAACCGTGGCCACTGGAATCACTCAAAACTGATTAGAAACGAAGAAATGGCGAGTAAAACAAGATTGATAAAAACTACTCATTTTACCTACGTGAAAGTTAGTAATAAATCTATTCCAACCATAACCTAATCAACTTATATTGTATATTATGTAATCTTGAGATACCATAGACACGTATACAATGTTTCGACCTATCATGTCGACCCATCTATATATATATTGCGGAACAACCATAGACACTCTATATGTGAATGTTGGAGTTAGCTATACAGGGTTGAGGTTGATTCCAAAATATATATATAGTTTGAGTTGTGATCAATACTGAGATACGTATACACTGGGTAGTGGATTGATTCAAGATAATATTTATTGATTTATTTCTGTACATCTAACCGTGGACAACTAGTTATAGGTTACTAACGAGGACATCTGACTTAATAAACTTAAAACATCAAAATATATTAAAAGTATTGTAAATATATTTTGAACATACTTTGATATATATGTATATATTGTTATAGGTTCGTGAATCAACCAGTGACCAAGTCTTACTTTCCGACGAAGTAAAAATCTGTGAAAGTGAGTTATATTCCCACTTTTAAAATCTAATATTTTTAGGATGAGAATACATGCAGGTTTTATAAATGATTTATAAAATAGACACAAGTACGTGAAACTACATTCTATGGTTGAATTATTGAAATCGAATATGCCCCTTTTTATTAAGTCTGGTAATCTAAGAATTAGGGAACAGACACCCTAATTGACGAGAATCCTAAAGATAGATCTATTGGGCCTAACAAACCCCATCCAAAGTACCGGATGCTTTAGTACTTCGAAATTTATATCATATCCGAAGGGTGTCCCGGAATGATGGGGATATTCTTATATATGCATCTTGTTAATGTCGGTTACCAGGTGTTCACCATATGAATGATTTTTATCTCTATGTATGGGATGTGTATTGAAATATGAAATCTTGTGGTTTATTGTTACGATTTGATATATATAGGTTAAACCTATAACTCACCAACATTTTTGTTGACGTTTAAAGCATGTTTATTCTCAGGTGAATACTAAGAGCTTCCGCTGTTGCATACTAAAATAAGGACAAGATTTGGAGTCCATATTTGTATGATATTGTGTAAAAATTGCATTCAAGAAACTGATTTCGATGTAACATATTTGTATTGTAAACCATTATGTAATGGTCGTGTGTAAACAGGATATTTTAGATTATCATTATTTGATAATCTACGTAAAGCTTTTTAAACCTTTATTTATGAAATAAACGTTATGGTTTGTTTTAAAAATGAATGTAGTCTTTGGAATAACGTCTCATATAGAGGTCAAAACCTCGCAACGAAATCAATTAATATGGAACGTTTTTAATCAATAAGAACGGGACATTTCAGATGTCAACTAACACAAGCGTTTTTAATCTTGGTTTCATGAAGAAGAAAATAAGGAAGAAGGAGAAGTAAGAGAAAGAAGAAAGATTTTCAGAGTTGTTATAACTCTTTTACTTCCATACATATATGCATACTTTTATAATTATAATTATAATATTAATATTAATAGAATATTGAATCTTAATTCAAAGAAAACAGTATCCATAAGTTATAATTGAACTCTTCACAGGTGACTCTGCCGACACTTTATCACGTACTGAGTTTCGTGCTCCGTTGTTAATCAGTGGCACATAAAAGTCTTTAGAAAAATTCCAAAATTTTAAATTAACTATATTTATTTATTTTGATCATTATGGTATAAAATTCAATCATTAATTTAATAAATAAAAATTACATCAACTGTCCCTCTCGATTCTGGGTAAAATATGAAAATGTTGAAATTTATTAATTATCTTCTAAATATATTTTAATAGGCCTATGATTCATATAACTCAATTTCGGATCACCATTTATTTTAAAAATCATATAAGTTCGTATTAAATTTGATTAATAACTATCAAGATGACAAACGAGTGCTACGTGTGACGACCCGAAAATTTCTGACCAAATTCAAACTTAATCTGTATATGATTTTGACACGATAAGCAAAGTCTGTATTGTTGAATCTCAAAATTTCTGAACTGTTTACATGGACTCAATTAACCTCCGACGATTCACGAGCAATTTTTTGTAAATAAATATATTTATATATAATTTTAAATAGAAGTATATATATATAATAATGATTGGAAATAATAAAATATAATTTAAACATTTAAAAGTTAATATGTAAAATAGGATATAAAAACAGTTAAGTTGTAATTAAAATAAATTTATATATAAATGTATGAATCCTATAGATAATTATTATTATATGTATATTGTAACATATGTTAAAATGTATAAAAATATATCACTCAATATAAGTTACCATGTAATGTATATTATAGTTATATTACTTAATAAATGATATGTAATACTAAAATATATTATATTCAATTATAAATATAAATATAAGTATGTGTAGTAAATTAAAAATAATACAATACAATTGATCACTAAGATTAAATATGTAAAATAATATACAAGATATTAAATTGATAATTAAAATAAAGCTATATATAAATGTATATGGATTATATAAATAATTATTATGATATATATATATTGGATTATATATAATATGTTATTGTATATAGATATAATTATTAAATGATACATAATTAATAATGTGTAATATTAAAATATTAAATTTAATTACAAGTTATAATATAAGTTGTTATTATTCTTACTTTCATTATTATTATAATTAGTAATAAAATTATGATCTTAATTATTATTTGTAGTGACCCGAACTTTTCCATGTTTATATATATTAATTTAGATTGATATTTACATGATTAAATGTTTCCAACATGTTAAGCAATCAAACTTGTTAAGACTTGATTAATTGAAATATGTTTCATATAGACAATTGACCACCCAAGTTGACCGGTGATTCACGAACGTTAAAACTTGTAAAAACTCTATGATGACATATATATGGATATATATATAGTTAACATGATATTATGATAAGTAAACATATCATTAAGTATATTAACAATGAACTACATATGTAAAAACAAGACTACTAACTTAATGATTTTTAAACGAGACATATATGTAACGATTATCGTTGTAAAGACATTTAATGTATATATATCATATTAAGAGATATTCATACATGATAATATCATGATAATATAATAATTTTAAATCTCATTTGATATTATAAACATTGGGTTAACAACATTTAACAAGATCGTTAACCTAAAGGTTTCAAAACAACACTTACATGTAACGACTAACGATGACTTAACGACTCAGTTAAAATGTATATACATGCAGTGTTTTAATATGTATTTATACACTTTTGAAAGACTTCAATACACTTATCAAAATACTTCTACTTAACAAAAATGCTTACAATTACATCCTCGTTCAGTTTCATCAACAATTCTACTCGTATGCACCCGTATTCGTACTCGTACAATACACAGCTTTTAGATGTATGTACTATTGGTATATACACTCTAATGATCAGCTCTTAGCAGCCCATGTGAGTCACCTAACACATGTGGGAACCATCATTTGGCAACTAGCATGAAATATCTCATAAAATTACAAAAATATGAGTAATCATTCATGACTTATTTACATGAAAACAAAATTACATATCCTTTATATGTAATCCATACACCAACGACCAAAAACACCTACAAATACTTTCATTCTTCAATTTTCTTCATCTAATTGATCTCTCTCAAGTTCTATCTTCAAGTTCTAAGTGTTCTTCATAAATTCTACAAGTTCTAGTTACATAAAATCAAGATTACTTTCAAGTTTGCTAGCTCACTTCCAATCTTGTAAGGTGATCATCCAACCTCAAGAAATCTTTGTATATTACAGTAGGTTATCATTCTAATACAAGGTAATAATCATATTCAAACTTTGGTTCAATTTCTATAACTATAACAATCTTATTTCAAGTGATGATCTTACTTGAATTTGTTTTCGTGTCATGATTCTGCTTCAAGAACTTCGAGCCATCCAAGGATCCGTTGAAGCTAGATCCATTTTTCTCTTTTCCAGTAGGTTTATCCAAGGAACTTAAGGTAGTAATGATGTTCATAACATCATTCGATTCATACATATAAAGCTATCTTATTCGAAGGTTTAAACTTGTAATCACTAGAACATAGTTTAGTTAATTCTAAACTTTTTCGCAAACAAAAGTTAATCCTTCTAACTTGACTTTTAAAATCAACTTAACACATGTTATATATCTATATGATATGCTAACTTAATGATTTAAAACCTGGAAACACGAAAAACACCGTAAAACCAGATTTACGCCGTCGTAGTAACACCGCGGGCTGTTTTGGGTTAGTTAATTAAAAACTATGATAAACTTTGATTTAAAAGTTGTTATTCTGAGAAAATAATTTTTATTATGAACATAAAACTATATCCAAAAATTATGGTTAAACTCAAAGTGGAAGTATGTTTTCTAAAATGGTCATCTAGACGTCGTTCTTTCGACTGAAATGACTACCTTTAGAAAAACGACTTGTAACTTATTTTTCCAACTATAAACCTATAATTTTTCTGTTTAGATTCATAAAATAGAGTTCAATATGAAACCATGGCAATTTGATTCACTCAAAACGGATTTAAAATGAAGAAGTTATGGGTAAAACAAGATTGGATAATTTTTCTCATTTTAGCTACGTGAAAATTGGTAACAAATCTATTCCAACCATAACTTAATCAACTTTTATTGTATATTATGTAATCTTGAGATACCATAGACATGTATACAATGTTTCGACCTATCATGTCGACACATCTATATATATTTCGGAACAACCAGACACTCTATATGTGAATGTTGGAGTTAGCTATACAGGGTTGAGGTTGATTCCAAAATATATATAGTTTGAGTTGTGATCAATACTGAGATACGTATACACTGGGTCGTGGATTGATTCAAGATAATATTTATCGATTTATTTCTGTACATCTAACTGTGGACAACTAGTTGTAGGTTACTAACGAGGACAGCTGACTTAATAAACTTAAAACATCAAAATATATTAAAAGTGTTGTAAATATATTTTGAACATACTTTGATATATATGTATATATTGTTATAGGTTCGTGAATCAACCAGTGGCCAACTCTTACTTCCCGACGAAGTAAAAATCTGTGAAAGTGAGTTATAGTCCCACTTTTAAAATCTAATATTTTTGGGATGAGAATACATGCAGGTTTTATAAATGATTTACAAAATAGACACAAGTACGTGAAACTACATTCTATGGTTGAATTATCGAAATCGAATATGCCCCTTTTTATTAAGTCTGGTAATCTAAGAATTAGGGAACAGACACCCTAATTGACGCGAATCCTAAAGATAGATCTAT
Organism: Rutidosis leptorrhynchoides; assembly: GCF_046630445.1. Lineage (NCBI taxonomy): Eukaryota > Viridiplantae > Streptophyta > Magnoliopsida > Asterales > Asteraceae > Rutidosis > Rutidosis leptorrhynchoides. The sequence continues at coordinate 237,414,495 of NC_092339.1, forward strand.
TGGGCTTAACAAACCCCATCCAAAGTACCGGATGCTTTAGTACTTCGAAATTTATATCATATCCGAAGGGTGTCCCAGAATGATGGGGATATTCTTATATATGCATCTTGTTAATGTCGGTTACCAGGTGTTCACCATATGAATGATTTTTATCTCTATGTATGGGATGTGTATTGAAATATGAAATCTTGTGGTCTATTATTATGATTTGATATATATAGGTTAAACCTATAACTCACCAACATTTTTGTTGACGTTTTAAGCATGTTTATTCTCAGGTGATTATTAAGAGCTTCCGCTGTCGCATACTTAAATAAGGACGAGATTTGGAGTCCATGCTTGTATGATATTGTGTAAAAACTGCATTCAAGAAACTTATTTTGTTGTAACATATTTGTATTGTACACCATTATGTAATGGTCGTGTGTAAACAGGATATTTTAGATTATCATTATTTGATAATCTACGTAAAGCTTTTTAAAACCTTTATCTATGAAATAAAGGTTATGGTTTGTTTTAAAAATGAATGCAGTCTTTGAAAAACGTCTCATATAGAGGTCAAAACCTCGCAACGAAATCAATTAATATGGAACGTTTTTAATCAATAAGAACGGGACATTTCAGTTGGTATCCGAGCGTTGGTCTTAGAGAACCAGAATTTTGCATTAGTGTGTCTTATCGAGTTTGTTAGGATGCATTAGTGAGTCTGGACTTCGACCGTGTTTACTTGAAAAATGATTGCTTAACAAATTTTGTTGGAAACTATATATTTTTTACATGTGAATATTATGTGATATATTAATCTCTTAACGCGTTTGATATTATGTGATAGATGTCTACCTCTAGAACAAGTCCCATTGACTCACCTAATAATAATGAAGAGTCAAATATAAATTGGAATGATTCGTGGACTGATTCACAAGTTCCCGAAGAGGAACCGGAAGAAGAGTCGGAACCGGAAGAGGAATCGGAACTGGAAGAAGAATCAGAACCGGATGAAGAAATTGAACCGGTGGGGGAAATAATAAAACGGTTAAGTAAAAGAAAATCCTCAACCAACCGACCAAGGTTAATTATGGTCAATGGTGTTTCCGCCAAGGAAGCAAAATATTGGGAGGATTACCAATTCTCCGATGAATCGGATTCCGACGAGAATTCCGATGATGTTATAGAAATTACCCCAACTGAATTTAAAAAGGCAAAAGAAAATAATAAGGGAAAGGGTATAAAAATAGAGAAATCTAATTCCAACCCAGATGAACTTTATATGTATCGTCATCCCCCGAAGTCCTTAAGTTGTAACAATGACCCGGGAACCTCTAAACCACCAGGTTTTTCTAAACCAATGTGGAAAACGACGGCTCGTATTAGGGGAACATCATATATCCCTAGAAACTTGGAAAAACGAACCAAAATCGAAGAAGAAGAAACGAGCGAGTCGGAATAAGATAGTTGTATTCGTGTGGTGTAATATATGTAATATAGTGTGCTTATGCTTTATGATATATGTAAAAATTGCTTGTATTAATAAGTATTTTTTTTATGAATCTAACTCTTGTCTATTTTACAGTTTAAAAACACAAAATGGATAGACAACCCAATATTTTAAGAGACCTACCCGGAGACATGATTGATGAAATCTTGTCTAGAGTCGGTCAGAATTCCTCGGCACAACTATTTAAGGCGAGATCAGTTTGTAAGACATTCGAAGAACGTTCCAAGAATGTCTTGGTTTATAAGAGACTTTCGTTTGAAAGATAGGGGATATCACATTGGGAAACCCATAAGTTACGATGTGTTTACTTTGACGCATATATTGCGGGGAACCCAAATGCTATTTTGCGCAATGGGTTAAGAAATTATTTTGACTCAATATATCCGAATATTGGACTTCGTGATTTAGAAAAAGCGGCTAACATGCAACATAAAGAAGCATGTTATGCTTACGGATTAGTAATGTTCGCTTCTCACCAAAGTGAGAACAAGAACATCGGGCTACAACTATTAAACAAAACGTTTCCACAAGTGACGAAGTCGGTAATTAGGGTAAGAAATGAGGTTTTTAGATTGTTACGGGACTGTTGGACATTACGTAACCCTCGTCCCTTTGACGACGTTACAACACGCTGTCTTATCAACGGCCATAACGGTTATGTTCCACAAGACCAAGGATGGGAAGTAATCCTAGTAAAACCAGAATGCATGACTTGTTTCTGGACGTATGAATTACGTGTCTTTATTGCCTTTCCTGAACGAATTGTGTACTAACTAGAATTATCTTCACAACCATCTTGTATCAAATTTATTGTGTGCTATATTTCATGCTATATGTAAAATAAGCGGTATTGTAAGTTTGTAAAATATTGTGTAAAAGTTTGAACGCGAAATATTATTATAATCAGTTTTTCATATAGAATTGTAGTAGTTGAATTGTATATTAGCTACTAAGTATGAACTTAACGGGTAGGTACTACCCGAATTTAAACTTATAAAACGCTAATATGAAGAAAAAGCTTTTATAAATGAGTTCATATTATGCTACGAAATACTATTAACTACTCTTAATATTCTGTATGATTAACTTGTTCCATTTGACTATTTTGAAGGAAATGGCACCGACTACTCGACACACCGTGAATATGAATGAAGAGGAATTTCGTACTTTTCTAGCTTCAAACATAGCCGCAGTACAGGCTGCGCTACATACCAACAATAACCTTGGATCTAGCAGTACAGGAAATCGTGTAGGATGCACCTACAAAGAATTCACTGCCTGCAAACCTTTGGAATTTGATGGTACCGAAGGACCGATCGGATTGAAACGGTGGACCGAGAAGGTCGAATCGGTGTTTGCCATAAGTAAGTGTACTGAAGAGGACAAAGTGAAGTACACTACGCATACCTTCACAGGTTCTGCATTAACATGGTGGAATACCTATCTAGAGCAAGTGGGACAAGACGATGCGTACGCACTACCGTGGTCAGCATTCAAGCACTTGATGAATG